>NC_133332.1:93107194-93407194 GCF_042186555.1 Aquarana catesbeiana
AGATTCACATGTATTTAACTTTACAAAAATGTCCAAAAAAGTGTGAACTGGGCCTCATTAGGAATACTCAAAATTAGCTTGTTTTCCTTGGGTTGGGGGCTGGCCATGTCACATTGGGTGGGCTTTTTCCATTGGTCCTGAGAACACATTCCTTTGCTGGCTTATTTTTTCCTTTAACATGCCTTGGCCAGCAGTGCTTTCTAGTGCCCCATAGACAATGGATTATTTATTCAAATAGCCATGAACAGTTTAGTAACTGAATTCTGATTCATGGTGCTATTACATTTACTAACCCCTATCCACACATAATATGAGTGCATAGAATGAGTTTTCTAGACTGCCTTAAAGCAGAACTAAACTCTCTTAAGACAGAGCCATCTTGGCCTCTGTTTAGATCTGCAGTAGCTATGAGGCTGCACATGTGATCGGCTATGACAGGGAACCATCTGAGGGCTTAGAAAGTTTGCTTAGAGTGGAACTAAATCCACCATTGTAACCATTTCCCAAAATGGTTAACACTCAAGGCAATCATTCGAATGATAAATGTCACAGTCACTAGTGTGCTTATGTTAGGTTTTGACTGAACTGTCAAGCCATCAAATTGCTGGTGTCATAGCTGATCAGATGTGCAGCACCATGGCAACTGCAGATCAAACAGAGGCTAAGATGGCAGCTTCCTTGGCTGTAAAGGATTGGAGGGTTTAGTTCCACTTTAAAGCAGAACTATATACATCTACTCTAGTGATGAGACATTCACAAGTTCCCCTGAAGGTGTCAATATTTTTTTACTTGCTTTGTTCAGGTTCAGGATCTTAGGCCATCTGGATTGGTGAGGATGGGATGACATAACCCCCATGCATGCAAGTTGGCGTTCGTTCATACTGGCCCCCGGTAGATGTCCATGTTTTACACTGAGCTATGCATATGCAGCTCAATGTACAGTGTAAACAGTTTGTGAGCAGCAAGGTAAGAATCCTTTATTGCAGAAGGAACATAGTGTAGGAAATTCAAAAAGAATGTTGTAGACACTTTCCATGTCTTGGGAACAGGTACACAAATTTTGTCTTAGGAGGTGACACTGAGGCCAGAGTGTATGACTAAGCTCCCTCCCCAGCTACTGTGCATGTCACACAGACAGCCCAGGAGTTTCCTAGTGGGGTGGGCAGAGACTGGGTAGGTGGACTTTGATGAGGAACACCCAGTAGGACTTAAGAAATCTCAGTCATTTAAGGCAAGTGATATACACTATGAAGAAGGGGGGGGGATGCAGAGGAGGTAGGGGAATGGGTATTATGAAAATATAATAGGAAATCCACCGAGCAACGCCCAAAGTAATCAACCAGTGTACAGAAAAAGAATAGCCTATGGACGTCCCGAAGGCAGCTCTCATGTCACATATCTAAATACCCTGGGCATCTGTCCAGGCTGACCACATTTTGCTGAATTTTCTTGGGCAATTCCTATCCTTATAGGTCAATTTATATAGGGGGAGCATAGGTTGCAAACTTCCAGTGAAGCAAGATTTCTCTTTGTGCATTGAAACACAGCATAGAAGATAAATAGTTTAACATATCAACTTGTCTTTTAAATCCTAAAATTTTCCAAGCAATACCATCTGGGGGTCTAGCCTAATCTGTAAGTCACACTTCACTAAGGACTAAGGACCTCCACCACTGATTCCCAAAAAGTGATCCCTTTGTTTACATTCAGCCACCAAATCTCCTGGCGCAGCTGCTAAATGAGGACGGGGATGAGTCATTGGGGTTGATTTACTAAAGGCAAATCCACAGTGCACTTGCTGTAGATCTGAGGGAAAGCTCTGTTGATTTCTATTATCTAATCATGTACAAGCAAAAATGCTGTTTTTTAGTTTCCTTGCATGTCCCCCTCAGATCTACAGGGAATGCACTTCCAAGTGCACTTGTAGTGCATAGTGGATTTTCCTTTAGTAAATAACCCCCAATTTTTTGCTAGGAAGTATTTGATCAACCACGAGCCCTGTGTGGGAAGCTGTCACGTTAATGACAGCTTCTCGGCACAAAATGCCTCACTCTGAGCACTGCCATCTCTCTGTACACCAGCTCAGAGCTGGTCTTAATGACCACCAGTTTCCTAATCTGTTATTTTTTCGGTAATTCTTTAAGAATCCGTTGCAGCCATAATGGCAGCTTCTTAAAGTGATTTGTAATAAGAACTGCTTGAATTTATTGCAGGCGTAATATTAGACCCGTTTAACACTGAGGCGCTTTACAGGCGCTACAGCGCTAAAAATAGCGCCTGCATAGCACCTGTAAAGAGCCTCTCCTGTGTCTTCAGTGTGAAAGCCCGAGGGCTTTCACACTGGAGCGGTGCGCTGGCAGGACGCTGAAAAATAGATCCTTCAAGTAGCATCTTTGGAGCGGTGTATACACCGCTCCTGCCCATTGAACTGAATGGGTACCGCTGCCGAACCACCGGCAAAGTCCTGCTGCAGCTGCGTTATGCGGGTCGTTTTAACTCTTTTTCAGCCACTAGCGGGGGGTAAAACCACCCCGCTAGCGGCAGAAAACCCCCGCAAAAACGACGGCTTTACCGCCGACACCCCAGCGTGAAAGGGGCCTTACTGAAACTGCCGCATATGCTTGTCTGAATTAGGTGCAGGTAGTTTTAAAGGGGCCTACCTCAAGAAAAGTGCTTTTATTGAATTCTCCAAAGTATGTCTCTTCTGCAATAAAAAACAAAAAAAACAAACCTTGATTGCACAATTTGAATTTAAAGTTTCACTTCATGTAAAATATTTTAAACTTCTAAGAAAGGACGTTTTGAAATGAGCAAAGCTGAAAATAAACTTGCCTGTGAATCATTGGGGTTTTAAAGAAAAGAGAGTGTTACTAAATTGGTTTATTCATTCTGTTATATGGAAGTAAGTAGTAGACTTTGGTTTTTTATCATCTTTTCCATGGGTTTCGAAATTAATGCTTTTGCACAAGTACTTCCATGAGTTTGTAAAAAGAACCCCGTCATCAGGGTGTGGTGGTATTGCGTCACCCTGGCTATTTACCATGGAGATTATATAGATGGGGGATGCCAATGCTATAAAGAGAAAAACATTTAAGATGATCCAAAGTATTAGCTTTTTTTTGGAAGTTCTTGGAAGTGTTGTGATTGCCATGTTAGCATTGATCTACCATTAGGTAATGGTTGTAGCCATGCATTTTAAGCACTGGTATGTAACCTAAAGCCCAACTTTAGAATATTAGCAACCCCAACTCCCACCCATTTCTAACTAACCACTGAGATTAAAAAAAAACAAAACTGTACAAATACCAATTTTATTCATAGAGGAAACTGTGAATGATCCATTACACTCAAGGGTGGAACTGAAAGGTGTTTGGAATCAAGACTGAGAAGTAAGATCATTTATGCACAATGTACTATTTAACATACTTCCCAACTTTTTGACATGGGAACGAGGGACACCTATTAGCAAAGTATGTAGGCATAGGACACACCCCTTGCCACGCCCCTTAAAGGAGAATTGTACAAAAAAAAAAAAAATTTAGTTAAACCCACTAGTGACCCCTTTCATACCAAGGCAGTTTTCTGGCGTTTTAGCACTAAAAAATAGCATCATGTAAAGCCCCTGAAAGCCGCTTCTCATGGCTCCCCAGTGTGAAAGCCTGAGTGCTTTCACACTGGGGCGGTGCACTTGCGGGACGGGAAAAAAAGTCCTGCAAGCAGCAACTCTGGGGCGGTGTAGGGGCGCTATATACAGCGCTCCTACAAAGCCCCTGCCCATTGGAATGAATAAGAAGCGACACGACATGGCGTTTTTAACCCCTTCTTTGGCCTCTAGCGGGGTTAAATGCACCCCGCTAGCGGCCAAAAAGCGTTGCTAAAACTAACGACACTTTGCCGCTAAAGGACTCGCTGCCCCAGTGTGAAAGGGGTCTTGTTCTGGCTTTTGAAATTTACAAATGCAGCAATTTAGAAATGGATGAAAGGTTTGGCACCGTGAAACACTTTGTGAAAGCTAAAAAGTGCATTTTATATACAACTATATAGATCAGACCAAAACGAGGAGGAAAGAGGGACTTTGTTCCAAATCAGGGACAGCCCCTCGAAATCGGGGCCAATTGGGAACTAGGCTATATAAGTCTATTTTTCTACTAAAGTTGGTCTTTAAAAAGCTGCCCCTCGATTCTTTCAGAACTGGATGTAGTGAATCAATCCACTCACTTATAGCTGCCCTCTACTGGCACACTATTCATTTAGATTACCAGTGCCACATTAAAGATTTGAATGCTGGGGTTGTGGGGCAGAGCATAACTCCAGCGCTCAAGTTTTTCAGCTGACTTCCACTCATTGCTGACTTGGATTGGGGGGCAGAAACTGGTATTGATCGTGTGATTGTAACAGCCAAACCCTCCCACTTAGCAGTGTAAAGACCTGTCTCAGAGTTTACAGAACAAAAGCAGGTGGAAGTCTGCAGCTGATATTACTAAAATTCTTACAATACCGGTATGTGTATTTTACATAAATTATTTTTATTTTACAAAACGTATTCGCACAATCTACCTGATAATAGGCAGAATAAAGTACACTTCTTAGCTTATGGTTGCTTGCAAATTATTTGTTCAGTTGTTATAAGCTGAATGTCTGAGACTGGAAGAGATTCTGGTACTCCCTGGAGATGGACCCTATTGTATTTGGCGGTCCTCTTCTCTGACTCCCACCGTGAATGAGTCATTGTTCTTCCTGTAGGGTTATAGACATGTGGCCTCCATCAGTGCCCCTGTGACAGCCAGAGCCAAGTCTAATAGGGCTAATGAGCGTTTTGCTTTCCCTCAGTAATAAGAAACATTTCTTTATACACAGAAACATCTTGTGTTTGTGGGAAACATCACATGCTGCATGTGAGTGTGAACCAGACCCTTAGCGTGACTTCGCAGCTCCGCCGTACAAGTTCATATACTCAATGCTCTTCACTCAGATCTAAATAATTAAAATTGAAACACTTTAAAGGAAATACTGTCTAACAACACGGGGATTTTATTTTTCATCCTAGCATTGCTTGGCTATAAGATGCCACTTCTTAGTGCCGATACCTCAGTGTGGAAACACCTAGATCCTAAAGCAGGCCATACAATGATTGAACTTTGGCTGGTTTCCGATGGCTTGATTAAATTCTCTCCCTGGGTGGCCCGGTTAGCTGCCTCCTGCTCCACATCAGTTGATATAGAGAGGGAAGTGGGTGGAAAAGTAGCTACATCCACATCCAATAAGATTCAGATGCTGTTTGGGTATTTTGACAGCCTGGAGGAGCCAAAATACAATAAGCACAGTGCGAAATGTGTCAGTCTGTGCTGTAAAATGTGGATGGAGGAATCTGCTAGTTTCTTCTTCTTTTTTTTTTTTTTGCAGACTGAGTTTAAGACCGGCTTTCCGAGCCTGTGCATGTGTGGGGTACCTCTCGAGTGGAGCACGCTCATCAATGCCCGGGACCAGGCGAAGACTGCAGTCATGTGAAGAATCTAACATTAAAGGTTGTAAAGGTTTGTGTTTTTTCACCTTAATGCATCCTATGCATTAAGGTGAAAAAACACCTGGCAGTCACCGGCCCCCAGCCCCCCCATTTTACTTACCTGAACACCTTCAGTCAGTCGGCGGGGATGCGCTGTCTCTCTCTCCACGGGCTCCCGGCTCTTGATTGGATAGATTGATAGCAGCACGGCCATTGGCTCCTGCTGCTGTCAATAAAATCCAATGATGCGGGGGGGGGTGGGGGGGCTGAGTCCGGCATTCGGCCCCTATGGACGCCGAATGCTGGACTCGGGAGCGCATACAGTACTTTTTTCAGCGCAGTACACTGCAAGGCAATCGACTGACTTGTGCCATGCGTGCAACAATTGTCCTTTATGAGATGTCTGTGTGACCTCTCAATAAAGTTTGTAAAAAAAAAAAAAAAAGAATCCCTCTTTTGATCCCTCATAGATAGGAATATTTTAATACGACCATGAGGCTCAAAGATGAGAAGCCCTCCCTGCTTCAAAAACTAAGAAAAATACTGGCTGTACACTGAGCAAACATTGGTAAGCTCCTGCTGAGTGGGTGACTCTGCCTACCATGTTGTGTTCAACAAAAGTAATTTGTTTGATCAACTTTTGTTGAAGGAGCCTATCGAAAAAATTTTTTGCTAAACAGCGGCTGCATTGAATCAGCTCTTTGTGAATTCTGACAGGCTTAACGGAAGAAATCCAACACTGTAGATTTACATTTAGAAAACAGAACAGGTCTCACATTAGAAATAACAGAAATTTTTTTATACATACTGGGGATTTTTTAACCCTTTCACACCCAGCCCCAGAGCCCCTTTAGCATGGTCTTTAGCAGAGGGGGAGGATTGACCAATCACGTGAAAACTGTGAATGATTGTCACAGTGGTCACATAGTCATGAGTCAATGGGCCATCATTACTAGAGACCAGGAGTTGTCTATGATATCTCAGTACCTATGCTGGGACCTCTCAGTGAGCGCGGTGTTGACACAGAAACCTTGGTTGCCCCTGGACACATGTATGTGTGTGTTAAAGCCAACCCTCTTTGGCATTGCACACATGATTAGTGGGGTGGCAAGAGGTTATACAGTTGTGTTTGACATGATAGCAGTGTGGAGATCAATTAGTAAGGTCATTCAGTCTGTGAAAAAACAGGTGTCAAACAAGTGGCCCTTATTTAGCCACCCTTTTTTAGGTCCACCGACAATTCAATTTTTTTTTTTTTTTTTTAAACATTCAGACCCTTACATATGGTCAATGTTACATTCACTTGTTTGGTAACATATATCCCCAATGTCCGGTTTCGTACAAAAAACTTACTTTTAAAATCTGTTGATGGCAGGTTTCATCTTGCTTGTGGGCATGTGAAGCCCACGCGCATAAACTTCCTGGATGCAGTGAATGCTGAGCTACCAGTATTCACCGTTCCTTCCCGCACATGCTCAGTTTGTACGGCACGGAGCGCCATAAACTTCCACATTGCCAACACAACGGGTGGCGTCATCGGAAGTTCCCGCCCCGTTATGATGGCAACAAAGATAATACGGTTTCGGGATCTTGCGAGAATTAGCGACGGCCATCCGCACTGACACTGAATAATGACACTTAGCTCCCAGGAGACAGTGCGCAGCCAGAGATGACGACGATATCCACCCATACCCGCGGGGGTCAGAAACAGGAAACAACATCTAAAACACAGCTAGACAGGTACCCACTACAAAAAAAAAAGTCATTTGACAATGTATGATATGCGAAGATGGGATTAAGGTTAACTTAAAAAATTGTGTGGACCTCCGCTTAAGGACCGAGTTTCTTTCTGAGATTTGTTGTTTACAAGTTAAAAACAGTTTTTTTACTAGAAAATTACTTAGAACCCCCAAACATTATACATTTTTTTTCTAACACCCTAGAGAATAAAATGGCGGTCGTTGCAATACTTTCTGTCACACCGTATTTGCGCAGCAGTCTTACAAGCGCACTTTTTTTGGAAAGCATACACTTTTTTGAATTAAAAAATAAGACAACAGTTACATAGGAGGTCTAGGGCTAGAATTACTGCTCTCACTCTACCGATCGCGGCGATACCTCACATGTGTGGTTTGAACACCGTTTTCATATGCAGGTGCTACTCACGTATGCGTTTGTTTCTGCACGCGAGCTCGTCAGGACGGGGCGCGTTTAAAAAGTTTTAAAAATCTGCCACAGAGACCACTTTTATCTGAAAGTGGACCGCCCACTGCTGTCATAACAACAATAGTCCCCTTCAAAGTACCGACGTATAACGACGGTGGGCGGTCCGGAAGTGGTTAAGGCAGCAAATGTTGCACATGCTGGGTATAGTGCATTTCTCTTTGAAAATCTATGTAAAATGGGTCGTTCCAGACATTGTTCAGAAGAACAGCATCCTTTGATTAAAAGTTGATCGGAGAGGGGAAGAAGTGCAGAAACTGATAGGCTGCTCAGCTAAAATGATCTCAAAAGCTTTAAAATGGAAACCAAAACCAGAAGGACGTGGAAGAAAACAGAAAACTACCATTCAAATGGTTCAAAGAATAGTCAAAATTGCAAAGCCAATTATCAGCTCCAGGGTGATTAAAGAAAGTCTAAAGTTACCTGTGAGTACAGTAACAATTAGAAGACACCTATGTGAAGCCAAGCTATCGGCAAGAAGCCCCTGCCAAGTCCCATTGTTGAAAAAACGACATGGGCAGGTTGCAATTTGCCAAAAAACACATCGACTAGCCTAAAGAGAAATGGCGCAACATTTTGTGGACTGATGAAAGCAAGATTGTTCTTTTTGGGTCTAGGGGTCATAGACAGTTTGTCAGATGACCGCCAAACACTGATTTCAAGCCACAGTACACTGTGAAGACAGCAAAGCATGGTGGCACAAGCATCATGAGTTGGGGATGTTTCTCATATTATGGTGTTGGCCTATTTACTGCATACCAGGGATCATGGATCAGCTTGAATACATCAAAATACTTGAAGAGGTCATGTTGCCTTATGCTGAAGAGGAAATGCCTTTGAAATGGGTGTTTCAACAAAACAATGACCCCAAACACACCAGTAAGCGAATAGCATCTTGGTTCCAGACCAGCAAGATTAACATTCTGGAGTGTCCAGCCCAATCCCCGGACCTTAATCCAATAGAAAACTTGTAGATTTACATCAAAAATGATGTTTCTGAGGTAAAACCAAGAAATGCAGAGGAATTGTGGAACGCAGTGCAATCGTCCTGGGCTGGAATACACGTTCACATGTGCCAGAAGTTGTCCGACTCCATAAAACACAGATGTAAAGCATATAACCTTTGCTGAGTTGCGCTAACAATGATTAGTGTCCATAATAAATAAAACAAAATAAAAAATATCAAAAATAAAATCCACATGTAATGAAATAATAAAGTTCTTGATTGAAAATCACCACCATCTGCCACCTAGAAAATGTGATCCTAAGTGACACAGCCACCACCAAAAGCAAAAATGCTCGCTTACCAGCTCGTATTGAACTCGTATTACAGGAGGTCAATGGCACTTGTGGCTTAATACCCAGCTGGGGCCTTTACAACATTCAAGAATCCTCCTGTGACTCGCACACCGATCTTCCTGACAATGTCATAAGATACCCCTATGAACAGAACATAAAAAGCTCCACATAGGGTAAAATCGTTAACATTTTATTACATAAGCCATTAAAAGGTTGCACTTACATTGTATTATTGCTAAAATCACCTTCAAAACAGAAGCGCCGGCCGGCACATAAACAGCGGCCTGTCCATCCAGGATTACAGAATGGTGTCTTAATGATTTTGTGGATTGTGGAGCTTTTTATGTTCTGGGATACCTCTATGACATCATTGTCAGGAATAGGCATGAGCCGAACACCCCCCGGTTCGGTTCGCACCAGAACCCGCGAACGGACCGAAAGTTCGCACGAACGTTAGAACCCCATTGACGTCTATGGGACTCGAACGTTCGAAATCAAAAGTGCTCATTTTAAAGGCTAATTTGCATGGTATTGTCCTAAAAAGGGTTTGGGGACCCGGGTCCTACCCCAGGGGACATGTATCAATGCAAAAAAAACTTTTAAAAACGGCCGTTTTTTCGGGAGCAGTGATTTTAATGATGCTTAAAGTAAAAAAAAAAAGTGAAATATTCCTTTAAATATCGTACCTGGGGGGTGTCTATAGTATGCCTGTAAAGTGACGCGTGTTTCCCATGTTTAGAACAGTCCCTGCACCAAATGTCATTTTTAAAGGAAAAAATCTCATTTAAAACTGCTTGCGGGTTTAATGTCATGTCGGGTCATGGCAATATGGATGAAAATCAGTGAGACAAACGGCATGGGTACCCCCCAGTCCATTACCAGGCCCTTTGGGTCTTGTATGGATATTAAGGGGAACCCCGCACCCAAATTAAAATAAGGAAAGGTGTGGGGCCACCAGGCCCTATATACTCTGAACAGCAGTGCAAACAAGACAGGGACTGTAGGTTTGTTGTTAAGTAGAATCTGTTTGTAATTTTGAACATTTTTAACGTGTTTAGCTCCAGCCAAAAAATCTTTTCTAAGCTTTTTGGAAAACATAGGGAAGGGTTATCACCCCTGTGACATTTGTTTTGCTGTCTTTCCTCCTCTTCAGAAGATTTCACCTCACTTTTTTGTCCCAATGAAAAATGTTTTTTGAAAATTTGGGTTTTTTTGTGGAACAAGGATTGGAAAGCATCAGTGGAAAGGAGAAATTGTTTTCCCATATTAATTCTTACAGGAGAGAATTTCCCTTCCTAGGGGTAGATTTCATCTCACTTCCTGTTGTCTCCTTCCGTTTGCAAGTAAGAGTCATTTGTAAGTTAGATGTTTGAAAGTAGGGTCCTGCCCTATATACTCAGCAGAAATTTGGGCCTTAGGTATTGCTGTGGCCACAACACTGTAAGCCCTCACAGGGCCCTGCTGTGAAATATTAGATCAAGAATTGTAATTACATGTCCCTGTTGAACAGGAGCTGAAAAATTAGGCCTTAGGCACTGGTGCTGGTGCCACAACACTGCAACCCCTCACAGACACTCTAGTTGGAACGCAGGAACGAGCCCTGCTGCAAAGTATTGCATCAAAAATTGTAATTACACGCCCCCGTTAGACAGGGGCAGAAAAATTGGGCCTTAGGCACTGGTGCTGGTGCCACAACACTGCAACCCCTCACAGACACTCTAGTTGGAACGCAGGAACGAGCCCTGCTGCAAAGTATTGCATCAAAAATTGTAATTACACGCCCCTGTTAGACAGGGGCAGAAAAATTGGGCCTTAGGCACTGTTGCTGGTGCCACAACACTGCAACCCCTCACAGACACTCTAGTTGGAACGCAGGAACGAGCCCTGCTGCAAAGTATTGCATCAAAAATTGTAATTACACGCCCCTGTTAGACAGGGGCAGAAAAATTGGGCCTTAGGCACTGGTGCTGGTGCCACAACACTGCAACCCCTCACAGACACTCTAGTTGGAATGCAGGAACGAGCCCTGCTGCAAAGTATTACATCAAAAATTGTAATTACACGCCCCTGTTAAACAGGGGCTGAAAAATTGTGCCTTAGGCACTGGTGGTGGCGCCCAGAACCAAAAATGTTCTTACAAGCTATTAGCGTGATGATTGAGGAGGAAGAGGATAATTACTCAGGGATAGTCACTCAGCATCAGCATAGGCAGTCTTTGAAGGGATCTGAGATTTCAAAAAAAATTATTCGGTTACATCAGCATCAGGTGCTTGGTAGCTGGTGGTGATCCAAGACTCATTCATTTTTATGAAGGTCAGCCGATCGACCGAGTCGGTGGACAGACGCACCCTGTGATCGGTTACCACGCCTCCAGCAGCACTGAATGTGCGTTCCGAAAGAACGCTGGATGCAGGACAGGCCAGTAGCTCAATTGCATACTGTGCAAGCTCTGGCCAGTGATCCATCCTCAAGACCCAGTAACCCAGAGGATTTTCGGTGGGAAAGGTGTCCAAGTCTGATCTTGCCCCTAGGTATTCCTGCACCATGTAAAACAGACGCTGGCGATGGTTGCTGGAACCGATCATACCTTGGGGCTGCGGACCAAAAAATTGTCTGAACGCATCGGTCAGACGGCCACCTTCTCCACCGCTCCTTCTTTGACTGACCGAAGCCTCAGCAACACGTTGTCCAGAAACAGGAGTTTGTAACCTCCCAGTCTCTGGGAACGCGTTGCACAGACCTTTCTGCAAGGCCTCCCGAAGATGTTTCATCCTCTGCTCCCTCTGCGATGGCAAGATAAGGTCCGCAACCTTACCCTTGTAACGTGGATCAAGGAGGGTTGCCAGCCAGTATTGGTCCTTCTCCTTGATACCACGAATACGAGGATCCTTACGCAGGCTTTGCAGGATCAGGGAGGCCATGCAGCGTAGGTTTGCTGAGGCATTCGGTCCGGAGTCCTCTGGGTCACTAAGAACGACATGGTCCGCAGCCACCTCCTCCCAGCCACGTACAAGTCCATGTGTTTCTTGGGACTGATCCCTTAAAGACTGCTGCTGATGCTGAGTGCCAGGCTCCACCTCCATACTGACACAATCTTCCTCCTCGTCCTCTTCCTGTGTGATCGGCGGGCACGCAGGAACACTGTCTGGATAAAGGGGGCCTTGAGAGCTAAGGAAGTCCTCCTCTTCCTGCCTCTGTTCTGCCTCAAGTGCCCTGTCCATTATTCCACGCAGCGTGTGCTCCAACAGGTGGACAAGGGGGACAGTGTCACTGATGCATGCACTGTCACTGCTCACCATCCTCGTGGCCTCCTCGAATGGTGACAGGACAGTGCATGCATCCCTGATCATGGCCCACTGGCGTGGGGAAAAAAAACCAAGCTCCCCTGACCCTGTCCTGGTGCCATAGTCGCACAGGTACTCATTGATGGCCCTCTGCTGCGTGTGCAGCCGCTGCAGCATGGCCAACGTTGAGTTCCACCTGGTGGGCATGTCACAGATTAGGCGGTTCTTGGGCAGGTTAAACTCCTTTTGGAGGTCCGTCAGCCGAGCACTGGCATTATATGACCGGCGGAAATGCACACAGACTTTCCTGGCCTGCCTCAGGACATCCTGTAAGCCCGGGTACCTGCCCAAGAACCGCTGCACCACCAAGTTAAGGACGTGAGCCAAACAGGGCACATGGGTCATTTGTCCCTGTCGGAGGGCAGAGAGGAGGTTGGTGCCATTGTCGCAAACCACCATTCCTGCCTTAATTTGGCGTGGCGTCAACCACCTCTGAACCTGCCCCTGCAGAGCTGACAAAACCTCTGCCCCAGTGTGGCTCCTGTCCCCCAAGCACACCAGCTCAAGCACCGCATGGCATCTTTTGGCCTGCGTACTTGCGTAGCCCCTTGAACGCCTACGGAGCACCGCTGGTTCCGAGGAAGAGGCCATGGAGGAAGAAGAAGAGGAGGGGGTGGAGGAGAGAGGTGTGTCACAATCAGCATTTTGGAGGCGTGGTGGCGGAACAACCTCCAACACTACTGCACCTTGTCCTGCATCCTTCCCAGCTGCCAGCAGAGTCACCCAATGCGCCGTGAAACTTAGGTAACGTCCCTGTCCATGCCTGCTGGACCATGAGTCAGCGGTAATATGCACCTTACCGCTGACCGCCCTGTCCAGCGAGGCATGGACATTGCCTTCCACATGCCGGTAGAGAGCCGGAATCGCCTTCCGTGAGAAAAAGTGGCGTTTGGGTACCTGCCACTGAGGAACCGCACATTCCACAAACTCACGGAAGGGGGCAGAGTCTACCAACTGAAAAGGCAGCAGTTGAAGTGCTAGCAATTTTGCCAAGCTAGCATTCAACCGCTGGGCATGTGGATGGCTGGGAGCAAACTTCTTTCGGCGGTGCAGCAGCTGGGGCAGGGAAATTTGCCTGGTACAATCTGACGTTGGTGTACCAAAAGCAGATTGCCCACAAGTACTTGGCTGTGACACACCTAATTCTACACCTTCATTCCTCTCACTGCAGGTCTCAGAGAGGACTGAAGGTCTAGTGGGGTTGGAAATCTCAGCTGATGAGGAGCAAGGAGAGATCCTCTTTGTTCTTTGGTGTGGGTCTTTTAGATACGCTTGCCAACGAACTGCATGGCAGGTCAACATATGTCTGGTCAAGCATGTGGTACCCAAGCGGGAGATGTTTTGGCCACGCGAGATACGCTTGAGACATATGTTGCAAATAGCAGCGGTGCGATCTGATGCACTCGTCTCAAAAAAGGCCCACACCAAAGAACTTTTTGAATAACGCGCAGAGACTGCAGCGCCCTGCACATGTGGAGCTTTGGGGTGTGATGCAGTCAATGTGCTGCCCTTAGGCTGGCCCCTGGAGGGCATCCTGCCTCGTTGGTGATGTGCCGCCGCCTCCTCCTCCTCCTCCTCCTCCTCCTCCTCCTCCTCCTCTCTCCTATCAGGCACCCACGTTGAGTCAGTGACCTCATCATCCCCTCCCTCCTCATCACTGGAGCAAACCTGGCAGTATGCTGCAGCAGGGGGAGCATGACTGCCAGATTGCTGTCCTTCTTGGGCACCCCCTCTGTCCGTGCTCATGTTACTGCCTTCATCGAGCTCAGTATCGTCATCAGAGCCTTCCAAACGCTGGGCATCCTCCTGGAGCATGTACCCAACACTGTGGTCAAACAGTTCGAGGGAATCCTCATGAGGACATGGTGAAGCTAGGGAAGGAGTCACTGATGACATTGAGCTGAGGGAAGAGGCCGCTGCTTTGCCAGACAAAGCACCCTGGGCATGGGTGAGAGAGGATGAGGAGGATGAGGACGGCTTGGTCATCCACTCGACCAAGTCTTCCGCATGTTGCGGCTCAACACGGCCAGCTGCCGAAAAAAAGGCTAAGCGTGTCCCATGGCCACGTGCTGATGAGGATGCACCGTCTCCACGACCAGCACTAGACACAGAGCCTGCTTGCCCTCTCTTATTGGCTTGTGACTGTCTGCCTCTCCTTCTTGGCCTTCCAGACATACTAATGGCCTGTAGCTGCACTAAGCTGGGATAGAACACCTGTAATTTTCTTCAAGTAGCTTTATATACTGTAACCAGACAAGCCTGCCTGTCAGTAGGAAGATAACAGGAACGGATCTAGCTGAACACTGTGAGCAGGACGCACTGTACTAAATGTAAATAGTCTAGCTGCCTGACCGTGGTACTAATAGGATCAAATAGAACACCTGTAATTTTCTTCAGGTAGCTTTATATACTGTAACCAGACAAGCCTGCCTGTCAGTAGGAAGATAACAGGAACGGATCTAGCTGTACACTGTGAGCAGGACGCACTGTACTAAATGTAAATAGTCTAGCTGCCTGACCGTGGTACTAATAGGATCAAATAGAACACCTGTAATTTTCTTCAGGTAGCTTTATATACTGTAACCAGACAAGCCTGCCTGTCAGTAGGAAGATAACAGGAACGGATCTAGCTGAACACTGTGAGCAGGACGCACTGTACTAAATGTAAATAGTCTAGCTGCCTGACCGTGGTACTAATAGGATCAAATAGAACACCTGTAATTTTCTTCAGGTAGCTTTATATACTGTAACCAGACAAGCCTGCCTGTCAGTAGGAAGATAACAGGAACGGATCTAGCTGAACACTGTGAGCAGGACGCACTGCACTAAATGTAAATAGCAGGAACGGATCTAGCTGAACACTGTGAGCAGGACGCACTGCACTAAATGTAAATAGCAGGAACGGATCTAGCTGAACACTGTGAGCAGGACGCACTGCACTAAATGTAAATAGCAGGAACGGATCTAGCTGAACACTGTGAGCAGGACGCACTGCACTAAATGTAAATAGCAGGAACGGATCTAGCTGAACACTGTGAGCAGGACGCACTGCATTAAATGTAAATAGTCTAGATAGAAGATAACAGGAACGGATCTAGCTAAACTGAATACAGTGTATATATATATATGCAACACCTGGGATGCATATATATACACAATACACTGTAAGTGCAGCTAACTGACTGACTGTTCTGCCTAATCTAACTCAAATCAAATGACACTGTCTCTCTCTCTCTCTCTATCTCTCAGCACACCGGAACACACACTACACAGGGCCGCCGTGCAGGCGGCCTTATATAGTGTGGGGTGTGTACTAAATCCCCTGAGCCATAATTGGCCAAAGCCACCCTGGCTTTGGCCAATTACAGCTCTCTCTACTGACGGCGCTGTGATTGGCCAAGCATGCGGGTCATAGTGCATGCTTGGCCAATCATCAGCCAGCAATGCACTGCGATGCCGCAGTGAATTATGGGCCGTGACGCGCCACACGAATTTAGCGCGAACGGCCCATAACGTTCGCAATTCGGCGAACGATCGAACAGCCGATGTTCGAGTCGAACATGGGTTCGACTCGAACACGAAGCTCATCCCTAGTCAGGAAAACTGATGTGTGAGTTGCAGTTGGAGGTTCACACCTATGCAGCTGCGTTTGATGCGTTTTTCAGGCATGTTTTCAGTGCATTTTGCATTTTCAAAGCAGCGTTTTTTATGCATTTTTGCATGCAGATTTCATGCATTTTGAGTTTGTACATTTTTTTCTCTTTAACCATTTGCTTACTGGGCACTTAAACCCCCCTCCTGCCCAGACCAATTTTCAGCTTTCAGCGCTGACGCAGTTTGAATGACAATTGCGCAGTCATACAACACTGTACCCAAATTAAATTTTTATCATTTTTTTCCCACAAATAGAGCGTTCTTTTGGTGGTATTTGATCACCTCTGCGGTTTTCATTTTTTGTTAAAAAAATGTAAAAAGACCAAATTTTTTTCAAAAAAAGTTTTTTTTTTAAATATTTGGTTATAAAAATTTTAAAACAGGTAATTTTTTTCCTTCATTGATGTATGCTGATGAGGCGGCACTGATAGGTGGCAGTGATGGGCACTTATGGGTGTCAGTGATGGGCATTGATCAGTTACACTGATAGGTGGCACTCGTGGGCATTGATAGGTGGCACTGGTGGGCACTGTGAGGTGGCAATGGCAGGTGGCACAGATGAGGCATAATTGCCTCTTCCTCTTCGGGACCGGCTTTTTTTTCTCCTCACGCTGTCAGTGTGAGGAGAAAAAAAAAAGATTACAGAGCTTTTGTTCACATCATGTGATCAGATGTCATTGGCTAACAGCTGATCTCTTGGTAAGGGGCCGGGACCGGCCCCTTACTCGGACCGGTGATCACCCGAGTCTCAGTGACTCGGTGATCATAGCGCGCGCAGGGCGCATGAACAGGGGAGGCCGTCATATGAAATTCAGATCCGCGCTGTGGCCGTCATTCAGGTATAGCGCAGACGTCAAGTGGTTAAACGCACTGTAAAACACACTGTATAAAGCTGGTTGCTAACGAGGGGGACGGGAAGCTGCCCGCCTCATCCCTAACAACCGATGAGTCATCAACTGTCAGCAGAAAATTTTGCGAAGGGCCTGGTATGAAGCTGGGGGGGGAAACCCTACACCGTTTTTTTCGTAAATTTTTTTGCCGGCATTTTTTTTTTTTTGTTCAATTCAGCTTTCAGCGGGAACCCCGCTGACAGCTGATGACTCATTGGTTGCTAGGGATGCGCCGGCCGGCTTCTTGGCCCCCTCCTTAGCAACCAGCTATATACAGTGGTAAAAAAAAAAAAAATGCAAAACACATCAAAAATCGTATCACAAACGCACCACTTGCGTTTCTGGTGCAGCTCCATTGAAATCTATTAGCTGCAAAACGCGGGAAAAAAAAGTCCCTGACCCTCTCCAAAAATGCACCGGCCACAAAACGCATAGATATGAACTAGTACCATAGGAAATGGACTGTAGTGCATTTCTGCAAACTACAAAATGCACTAAAAAACACATAAGTGCTATTGACCTCCTGTAATACGAGCTGGTAAGCGAGCATTTTTGCTTTTGGTGGTAGCCGTGTCTCTAAGGATCATATTTTCAAGGTGGCGGATGGTGGTGATTTTCAATGAAGGACTTTAGTATTTATTTTTGATATTTTTTATTTATTATGGACACTAATCATTGTTAGCGCATCCCAGCAAAGGTTATAAGATTGAAACTGTGTACATCTTGGAGGAGAGTTGCTGCTTAAAAGGGAAATAACAACATTGTTTACACATTAGCGCGGTTTATTTTTTTCTTTTTACAGATGTGAAGCAGTTCTCAGAAACAGTAGTTATACAAACCAAAGATTAGATTAGTGATCCACAGGAAAGCTAAAATCTTCAAGCATTTTTCAGTGTATACACTAAATATCTGAGCTTGTAAAGAAAAATGCAGGCACTGCTATTTTTTGGAAAAGCCTAATATTCCTTTTTCTTGACTTTCTGTAAAGTAATAACAAATTTGAAACCTTTTTCTTCATGTTTTTGATTTGGAATAGACTGTGCAGTGTTCCCAATGCATTTGCATGTATGAAAATAAAAGCTTTGAGCTTTGCTTTACTTTTTAACCTCTTGCTTACCGGGCACTTAAACCCCCCTCCTGCCCAGACCAATTTTTAGCTTTCAGCGCTGTCACACATTGAATGACAATTGCGCGCTCATACTACACTGTACTCAAATGAAATTTTTATCTTTTTTTTCACACAAATGGAGCTTTCTTTTGGTGGTATTTAATCGCCACTTGGGTTTTTATTTTTTGCTAAACAAACAAAAGAAGACAGAAATTTTTGAAAAAAAAACTAAACATGTTTCATAGTTTGTTATAAAATTTTGCAAACAGGTAATTTTTCTCCTTCATTGATATTCGCTGATGAGGCTGCACTGATAGGTACAGATAAGGTGACACTGATAGGCGCAGAGAAGGCGACACTGATGGCCACTGATAAGACGGCACTAATGGGTGGGACTGATAGATATCACTGATGGGCACTGATGGACACTGGTAGGTGGCACTGATGGGCACTGGTAGGTGGTATTGATAGGTAGCACTGGTGATGAGGCACTGGTGACATTTAAAGGTGGCACTGATAGGTGACACCATGGGCACTGATAGGTGGCGCTGGTGGGCACTGGTAGGTGGCACTGAAGCCTCTGCAGAGGCTCTCCACGATTGGGACTGATGTCCCTCTCACAGCCGCCAGTGATCGGCTACCAGCGTGAGGAGAAAAAATAGCCGATTACCGGCTCTGTTTACATCACATGATCAGCTGTCATTGGCTGACAGCTGATCACGTGGTAAGGGGTCGGGATCAACCCCTTAATCCGATCTGCGATCAGCCGAATCTCATAGACTCTCTGATCACAGAGGGCATTGTGCGTGCCCTGCAGGGGGCGAGCAGGCCGCTCGAGCACGGGAGGACGTCTATGGATGCCCTCCCGGCAAATTAGGTCCACGCTGTAGCCGTCATTCGGCTATAGCACAGACGGGAGGTGGTTAAACACACTGCTATTATTTTTAACACAACTGTATATATGTTAGCATTACTCTTTAGGACTTTCCTGTAAACGCTGAAGATGGGTGGAGGAGTGAAAAGAATGCTCCAAAATGAGCCAGAAATTCTCTTTCCCTCACATATGTTCACATTTACTAGCCTCAATATGTTTGTTCTTATTTAGACATTTGTGTAAATCCACTCTGATAAACACATGGGAGAATTTACCACTTAATATAATTATTACTATATAAGGCCTTTGTATTTCTTTTCCATGTACAAGACGCAAGGAAACAACTTTATTTCTTTCTCCCACAAACCAACGCTCATCACTTTGCAACATTAAAAGCTGCAACCTACCAAAGACCAAATAGAAAAATGAAGTCAGCTTTCTCCTTGACGTTACGTAATCACTCTGCATACCGCTATAAGGAACACTCATTTTCTGGAGGTCATGAATCAGGGTGAGATCTCATTTCTTAAAACAGTCCTTGAGGGGAAAATCTTTTCTAGGAATATCGTTACAGAAAAAAGCTCAATTCAGACAGAACTATTCTTAACATTTCTGAGGTTGCAGTTTAGAAGGGCTTTTTTCTCCCCCAAGGCTAGGTTCACACGAGTGTAACTGGATCTGATTTTCAGTGCGATTTTGTAGTGCGACATTGAGCTTTTTGGCCACAACCATAAATGCTACATTTGGAGAGGAGTCAACAAGGTATGATGAAAGGTACGGAGGTGGATCGCTGATATTTTGGGGATGTGTGAGCTACAAAGGCACAGGAAATTTGATCAAAATTGTTGGCAGGATGAATGCAGCATGTTATCAAAAAATACTGTAGGAATATTTGCATTCATCAGCCAGGAAAAGTTGCGCATGAGACGTACTTGGACATTCCAACATGACAATGATCCAAAACACAAGGCCAAGTCGACCTGTCATTGGCTACAACAGAATAAAGTGAATTTTCTGGAGTGGCCATCTCAGTTTCCTGACCCCAATATCATTGAGCCACTCTGGGGAGATCTCAGACATGCAGTTCATGCAAGACAGCCCAAGAATTTACAGGAACTGGAGGCTTTTTGCCAAGAGGAATGGGAAAGCTTTACCATCTGAGAAGATAAAGAGCCTTATCCACAAATACCACCAAAGACTTCAAGCTGTAATTGATGTTAAAGGGGGCAATACACGGTATTAAAGCGGGGGTCCACCCACACCGCCAAAAAAAAAAAAATATTAAAAGCCAGCAGCTACAAATACTGCAGCTGCTGACTTTTAATACATGGCCACTTACCTGTCCCAGGGTCCAGCGATGTTGGCAGGCGGCGCAGAGAACCTGCTCGGTTCTCGGCAGCTGCCGCCGCCATCCTAGGTGAGGGAATCAGGAAGTGAAGCGTTGCGGCTTCACTTCCCGGTTCCCTAATGCGCATGCGCGAATTGCGCTGCGCGTCCCAAGTGGTCCCCGCTCTCTCCTGGGAGCTGTGTGTTTCCCAGGAGACAGCGCGGTGGGGACGGGAAGAGGCGTAGACTCCCATGGGAGTCTATGCCGGAAGTGGGTGCAAATACCTGTCTTAGACAGGTATCTGCACCCCCCTCCCCCCTGAAAGGTGCCAAATGTGACACCGGAGGGGGGGGAGGGTTCAGAAAAGCGGAAGTTCCATTTTTGTGTGGAACTCCGCTTTAAGAACTGGGGTATGTAAACTGTTGATCAGGGTCATTTGGCTAGTTTCTGTTGTCATTATTATTTAAAAAGAGTAAACACAGTTGATTGATAATAAATGGCTTCAGCCAAACAGTAACCATGAGTGAAAGAAAAGTTTTTGTGTTATCATTCATATTCTCTGTAAAATGGCCAAGAAATCATAAATTCTGCCAGGGTATGTAAACTTGTGAGCTCAACTGTATATAGTCTTTCAACCAATCACCATGTGCTATCTACACATGGTACAGTTCATGTGACCAGAAAATCATATGCAAAAAAGGGGTGGATGGTCACTTCTTTGAACACCACGGTTGAATAAAGTATACGTTTATTAATTGAAAAAGCACCATATTATATAAAACCACAGGTTGCAAGTGAAAAAAAATCTTCAAAACTTTATTAAAAAAGACAACATTGTCATTTTTTAATGATTTTGTCACCCTCATGCAATGTGGGTGTTTATGATAAATGCCTTAGCTTTAAAGGAAGAAACCCATGCATTTTGAAGAAACAAGACCTTATGAAGATTTATGACTTGAGGAAATGAGCAGTGACGCCCCCACAAGATACTCAGCATTAAAAAAAAAAAAAAATGTCCCTTTAAATTGTGTGAGATGCTGGACACACATGTGTATAGGAAGCATGACGTGCTGCAATCACAGAAAAAAAAAATCACGTGATTACAAACAAGAAGCTCTATTGGCTTCCATTAAAAAGTCCACGGGGCACAGAGCTCTGCACCCTGAACATTCCCTCTATAGCACCGTTCCCTGCTGTGGTGTGTGATACGCGGGACCTGTGCCTACACTTCATTTTTCTCTGATTGACCCTGGCTGGTCCGAAAGTGGATGACACAAGGGGGTGGGGACATCTAATGTAAAGGGGGACTCTGATGGGGACATCTAATGTAAAGGGGGACTCTGATGGGGACATCTAATGTAAAGGAGGAGTCTGATGGAGACATCTAATGTAAAGGAGGACTGTGATGGGGACATCTGATGTGAAGGAGGACTCTGATGGGGACATCTGATGTGAAGGGGGCTCTGATGGGGACATCGAATGTAAAGGAGGACTCTGGGGGTGACATCTGATGTAAAGGACTTTGATTGGGACACCTGAAGTAAAGGGGGCACCTGCTGTAAAGGGGGACTCTGATTGGGACACCTGATGTATAGGGGGACTCTGATGAGGACTCCTGATGTATAGGGGGATGCTGATGGGGACACCCGTTGTAAAGGGGGACTCTGATTGGGACACCTGATGTAAAGGGGGGCACCTGCTGTAAAGGGGAACTGTGATTGGGACACCAGATGTAAAGGGGGATTCTGATGAGGACACCTGATGTATAGGTGGATGCTGATGGGGACACCTGTTGTAAAGGGGGACACTGATTGAGACACTTGATGTAAAAGGGGGTTCTGATGAGGACACCTTATGTTAAGTGGTTTTATTTTTCTTTACTTGAAATGTGGATGTGATTGGCCTAGTGTGACGGGCACAGTGAGGTTGGCACAGTGAGGCTGAAATTGATTGGCAGTGAGGCTGCAATGTATGGGCACAGTTTTATCTAGCAGTAATGATATATAATCACCTGATAAATGGCTATCTACAGTTCTTCATTACTAACTGTTTAATTTTTCAGTTTGTTTGTGCCCCCCAAAAAATTTTGAGCACCAGCCGCCACTGAATATGAGGCCACACAGAACTGGAAATTTCAGCAATTCTGCAAGGTAAGATAATGACTTACTTCAGCCTGTGCTCCCCATGTGCCACTCTATTTATAGATATCCCAATAACTTTCAGATGTTGGTATGTGAGGAATTCTTACTGGTTACACTGGTTTTACTTGAATTTGACCGATTACTGTATAGTACATGATGCAATGACCTGTTAACTCTTTGCAACGACATTTGCGACCTTTTGATGAAAGTTTAGAAATCTGAGCTTCATTTTGTAGAGATTAAAGTGTACCCATCATCTAACTAAAGCTCAAGGACAAATATGACTGAGGTACTGAGTTCAACTCTTTCTCTTGTCAAATAGGGAATGGTAGGAGGGGTCCACAAAGTAGAGGCCACCCGAGCCACCTAATCCTGAATTGTTCATAACAATGTGAAAACAAGAAGAAAAATAATAACCAATGCATTTCAGGGGCCAAAACATCCCCTTCATCAGGACTTGCACACAACAGTAGGATTTTTTTAAATGGACTCCATAAAAACTCTATACAAACACCTGGGGTACAATCTCTGTCAGGACTAGTGAACAACATGGATTGATTGCACAAATAAAAGAAGTCCATAATCCACAACTTGTTACAGCAGAGGCCTTCATTCCCATCTTTTAGAAAGTGGAGGCACCCTCTTCTGTAAAACACTCTCTTTTTTAATTAAAATCTAGCCCAAATATTTTTTTATCTCCTTTGGGATGACTTAGGGTTGGATTTTATTACTGTCACCGGAACAGGTGTTGCATGGGAGCAAGGAGGTTGCATGGTCTGTGAGGAGAGGGCGGGGAGGTTGCATTGTGTGTGAGCAGAGAGCGGGGAGGTTGCATCGTGTGCATAGTTGCCAACATTGTAAAAAAAAAATGTGGGACACTTTTGTGGCTGTAGGCGGAGCTGTCCAATAATTAGGGGGCGGGGCATTCACCAGCAGGCGTGGCCTATCAAAAACAGACAAGTGCGGCGCGCGAAGCGCGGGGCGCCGAAAAATGGGCGTGGTTTACGCAAAATTGTGGGCGTGGCTTAAATGGGCGTGGCTCTAGAGGGTGTGGTTAGAGTCTGAAATGAATGAGGGATGGAGAGGGGGGGAGAGGGGGAGAGAGAGGGAAATGACGGGACAGCAGCCCCAGATCCTACACAATAAAAATATGTGTATTCTAGAAAGTTTAACAATCAGCAGATAAAGATACTCCAAACACCTGGTGTTAATGCTTCAATCATCCCGGCACCATGGTTGTTATGGTGTCAGGATGATTGAAGCGCATTATTTCTATTATTACATTGTAATATAAAATGAAATCATTCAACTCACCATAATGCAGAATCAGTGGGATCCCTGAGCGTGTCACCTGCCACGTCGCCTGCCACCAGCCGTCCGTCCTTGCTTCAGATGTCCGAGCAGAGTCCGTCCTTGCATCAGGTGCCCCCAGCGGAGCCCCCCTCACACCAGGAGTCCCCGGCGGAGCCCCCCTCACATCAGAAGTCCCCAGCGGAGCCCCCCTCACATCAGAAGTCCCCAGCGGAGCCCCCCTCACATCAAGAGTCCCCAGCGGAGCCCCCCTCACATCAAGAGTCCCCGGCGGAGCCCCCCTCACATCAGGTGTCCCCGGCGGAGCCCCCCCTCACACCAGGAGTCCCCAGCGGAGCCCCCCTCACACCAGGAGTCCCCGGCGGAGCCCCCCCTCACATCAGGAGTCCCCGGCGGAGCCCCCCTCACACCAGGAGTCCCCGGCGGAGCCCCCCTCACATCAGAAGTCCCCAGCGGAGCCCCCCTCACACCAGGAGTCCCCGGCGGAGCCCCCCCTCACATCAGGAGTCCCCGGCGGAGCCCCCCCTCACATCAGGAGTCCCCGGCGGAGCCCCCCCTCACATCAGGAGTCCCCGGCGGAGCCCCCCCTCACATCAGGAGTCCCCGGCGGAGCTCCCCCTCACATCAGGTGTCCCCAGTGCCCCCCCTCACATCAGGAGTCCCCGGCGGAGCTCCCCCTCACATCAGGTGTCCCCAGTGCCCCCGCCTCACATCAGGTGTCCCCAGTGCCCCCCCCCTCACATCAGGTGTCCCCAGTGCCCCCCCCTCACATCAGGTGTCCCCAGTGCCCCCCCCACTCACATCAGGTGTCCCCAGTGCCCCCCCCTCACATCAGGTGTCCCCAGTGCCCCCCCCCACTCACATCAGGTGTCCCCAGTGCCCCCCCCTCACATCAGGTGTCCCCAGTGCCCCCCCACTCACATCAGGTGTCCCCAGTGCCCCCCCCACTCACATCAGGTGTCCCCAGTGCCCCCCCCACTCACATCAGGTGTCCCCCACTCACATCAGGTGTCCCCAGTGCCCCCCCCCCACTCACATCAGGTGTCCCCCCCTCACATCAGGTGTCCCCAGTGCCCTCCCCCCCTCACATCAGGTGTCCCCAGTGCCCCCCCACTCACATCAGGTGTCCCCAGTGCCCCCCCCCACATCAGGTGTCCCCCCCTCACATCAGGTGTCCCCAGTGCCCCCCCCCTCACATCAGGTGTCCCCAGTGCCCCCCCCCTCACATCAGGTGTCCCCAGTGCCCCCCCCACTCACATCAGGTGTCCCCAATGCCCCCCCCACTCACATCAGGTGTCCCCAGTGCCCCCCCCACTCACATCAGGTGTCCCCTGTGCCCCCCCCACTCACATCAGGTGTCCCACAGCGGTGCGCGCGCTCACCCCCCACCTAGAACCCCCGCCCCTTTCCATAACAGACTGGCAGCGGGGCGGGGGGTAGGCGGGGCGAGGCGGGGCGGGGCGGGGCGGGGCGGGCCGAGGCGGGGCGAGGCGGAGCGGGGCGGGCCGAGGCAGGCCGAGGCGGAGCGGGGCGGGCCGAGGCGGAGCGGGGCAGGGGGTGGGCGGCGACGCAGAAGCTTCGTCTAGCCCCCCCCCCAGCTGTCTTCCTGAACTCCAACAAAATGGCGGCCGGCGGAGACAATGTCTCCGCCGGCCGCCGACCTCTAGCGGCGGCGGCGGCGGTTTCAAAAACCGGAACCGAATTTTTCGGGACATTTTCCGGGACGCCACAAATCCGGGAATGAAGTCCAAGTCCCGGGAATGTCCCGGGAAATTCGGGACAGTTGGCAGCTATGCGTGTGTGAGCAGAGAGCGGGGAGGTTGCATCGTGTGTGAGCAGAGGGCGGGGAGGTTGCATCGTGTGTGAGCAGAGGGCGGGGAGGTTGCATCGTGTGTGAGGAGAGGGCGGGGAGGTTGCAGCGTGTGTGAGCAGAGGGCGGGGAGGTTGCAGCGTGTGTGAGCAGAGGGCGGGGAGGTTGCATCGTGTGTGAGGAGAGGGCGGGGAGGTTGCATCGTGTGTGAGGAGAGGGCGGGGAGGTTGCATCGTGTGTGAGGAGAGGGCGGGGAGGTTGCATCGTGTGTGAGGAGAGGGCGGGGAGGTTGCATCGTGTGTTAGGAGAGGGCGGGGAGGTTGCATCGTGTGTGAGGAGAGGGCGGGGAGGTTGCATCGTGTGTGAGGAGAGGGCGGGGAGGTTGCATCGTGTGTGAGGAGAGGGCGGGGAGGTTGCATCGTGTGTGAGCAGAGGGCGGGGAGGTTGCATCGTGTGTGAGGAGAGGGCGGGGAGGTTGCATCGTGTGTGAGGAGAGGGCGGGGAGGTTGCATCGTGTGTGAGGAGAGGGCGGGGAGGTTGCATCGTGTGTGAGGAGAGGGCGGGGAGGTTGCATCGTGTGTGAGGAGAGGGCGGGGAGGTTGCATCGTGTGTGAGCAGAGGGCGGGGAGGTTGCAGCGTGTGTGAGCAGAGGGCGGGGAGGTTGCAGCGTGTGTGAGGAGAGGGCGGGGAGGTTGCAGCGTGTGTGAGGAGAGGGCGGGGAGGTTGCAGCGTGTGTGAGGAGAGGGCGGGGAGGTTGCAGCGTGTGTGAGGAGAGGGCGGGGAGGTTGCAGCGTGTGTGAGGAGAGGGCGGGGAGGTTGCAGCGTGTGTGAGCAGAGAGCGGGGAGGTTTCATCGTGTGTGAGCAGAGAGCGGGGAGGTTGCATCGTGTGTGAGCAGAGAGTGGGGAGATTGCATCGTGTGTGAGCAGAGAGCGGGGAGATTGCATCGTGTGTGAGCAGAGTGCGGGGAGGTTTCATTGTGTGTGAGGAGAGTGCGGGGAGGTTGCATTGTATGTGAGCAGAGAGCAGGGAGGTTGCATTGTGTGAGAGCAGGGAGGTTGCATTGTGTGTGAGCAGGGAGGTTGCATTGTGTGTGAGCAGAGAGCAGGGAGGTTGCATTGTGTGTGAGCAGAGAGCAGGGAGGTTGCATTGTGTGTGAGCAGAGAGCAGGGAGGTTGCATTATGTGTGAGGAGAGGGCGGGGAGGATGCATTGTGTGTGAGCAGAGAGGTTGCATTATGAGTGAGGAGAGGGAAGGGAGGTTGCATTATGAGTGAGGAGAGGGAAGGGAGGTTGCATTATGAGTGAGCAGAGGGCAGGGAGGCTGCATTGTGCGTGAGGAAAGAAGGCAAGGGTTTGAGGGCTGAATTGTGTGTGAAGATGGGGGTAATGTGCATAAGGAGAAGGGACAGGGGGCTTTATTTTGAGCAAGGAAAGGAGGCAGGGTGGCTTTACTGTGTGTGTGAGCAGAGGAGATGGGGATTGCTTTGTGTTGGAAGATGGGGTATAAGGGGCTACATTGTGTGTTAGAAGAGGGGCGGGGTATATTGTGTGTTAGGATGGGGTTAGAGGGGCTGTATTATGCATGAGGGGAGTGGACAGGGAGGCTGCACTGCACTTGAAGATAGGGGGAAGGAGGTTGTATTATGTGTGAGAGAGGGCAGGGGACCTGTACTGTGATTGAGTATAGGGGAAGGAGGGCTGTTTGTGTGTGAAGGAAGGGGTAAAATGACTGCACTGAAGAAAGGGGCCAGGGGACTGTATTGTGTGTGAAGAGAGAGTTTAGGGGCTGCATTTTGTGTGAGGAGAGGGGAAAGGGGGCTGTATTGTGAGTGAGGAGGGGTGCAGTGAAGACCCCTGCCTTTCTTTCCTCAATCACACAACAGCCCCTCTTACCCCATTTTCTCACAAACAGTACAATCCCAATGTCCCTTCTCCTCACATACAGTGCAGCCCCTCTTGTCCCCTCTCCTCACACACAGTGCAGAACCCCTTGCCCCATTCCCTAACATACAGTGCAGCCCCCCCTTGCCCCTCTCCTCACAATCACAGTGCAGCCCCCCTTGCCCCCTCTCCTTACAGTGCAGCCCCCCGTGCCTCCTCTCTTCACACACATAGTGCAGCCCCCCCTTGCCCCCTCTCCTTACACACAGTGCAGCCCCCCTTGCCCCCTGTCCTCACAGACAGTGCAGTGACAGGTGTAAGACACTTACCAGAATATAAAAATAAACCTTCGCTGGCATCCAGTTTGTTGCACATGATGTAGGAGCAGGGTAGGGTAGTGTGAGCTTCCTTTTGAAAATCCCCTAGACCAGTGGTTCTCAACCCCTGTCCTCAGGACCCACTAACAGGCCAGGTTTGCAAGATAACTGAAATACCTTACAGGTGATATCATTTGCTGCTCAGTGATTGCAGTATATTAGGTAAAAACAAAAATTGCGCTTACACTAATATATATAAGCAGCGACTAAAAAGTAGTAAACCATAAATCATATATATATCAAAAAAGTCGCGCTAAAAATTAGAGGTAAAAAACTTCATAAAGATATGAAGGTGAATAGTGATCATTAGGTAGATGAATTTCATAAGAGTGCTGAGCAATGTAAATACACGCTTTAAAAATAAATGCTGTTGGTTAAATAGGACACAGAAATCATTGACTATGTCCGTATGAAAGGATCAATATTGCATGACCCAATCGGTGACAAGTAAATATCTCAAATAACTGTAGGGATAATAATGTGACAAATCTGTGACTAAAAAACTGAACCGTGATGAATGAAGAAAAAAATATAATATAAATGAATAAAAAAATAAAAATACAATAAACCCAAAATAAGTCCGTGACTCAACAAAAACAATAATAATGGAAGTCCATCCGTGCTAGATTGATATGCAAAGAAAATAACTTGTCTCCCAGTGCTCTGTGAAATAATGTAACAAAATCTTGCTGTGGTAAAAATTAGAGTGCGTAGACAGACCTCCACCTCTTGGAAAAATTGCTGCCTCTTACCAGACAAAAATGGTCTCTTAATTACAGGAGACCCAGGGAGCGGATGGCTGCAACCCCAGCCAGGGATCTTAAAGGCAGGCACTCAGCATCCAGATCCAGGGACTCTCTCCCACCAGCCTTCTCCTCACGTGTTCAGACTAGTCTTAGTCTTAAATGTCACTGGTCCAAAAAAAGTGTCAAAACCGTCCGCCACAATGTCGCAGTGACGATAAAAATAGCTGATCACTGCCATTACTATAAAAAAAAAAAAACAAAACAAAATAATAAAAATTGCCATAAATCTATCGCCTATTTTGTAGACGCTATAACTTTTGCGCAAACCAATCAATATACGCTTATTGCAATTTTTTTTACCAAAAATATGTAGAAGAATACATATCGGCCTAAACTGATGAAGAAATTAGTTTTCTATAAAAAAAAAAATTGGGATATTTATTATAGCAAAAAGTACAAAACATAGTGTTTATTCAAAATTGTCGCTCTTTTTTTCTTTATAGCGCAAAAAATAAAAACCGCAGTGGTGATCAAATACCACCAAAAGAAAGCTCTATTTGTGGGGAAAAAGGGACATCAATTTTGTTTGGGTACAGTGTCGCACGACTGCGCAATTGTCAGTTAAAGCAACGCAGTGCCGTATCGCAAAAAATGGCCTGGTCAGGAAGGGGGGCAAATCCTTGAAGTGGTTAAACATGCACTGTATAGTGTGTTCAGATCCAAAACACAAAATACAAATACCTGCTCCTTAGGATACCATGCATTCTGGTATTGAAAAAAAAAATACAATTTTACACGTTTAAAACATATCTAAAAGCAGTTGTCATTGACACAGGAATTTGAGTTACACAAAAATATCATTAAAATTTTAATTCCATGTGAATGTAGCCTAAATCTCCAGATTCTCTAACATTGTTGTATGGGAGAATCTTGTCAGGTACAGTGACATTACAGTGATGTTTAGCAGTTGGGATTTGCTTCCTTCCCGACCAACGCTAATAAAAAAATACCAAAAGTTATTTTTTTAAACTTCCCTTCTTTTATAAGTAAAAAAATCACAGCAGTGACCTTGGGACATTATCCTTGGCGGTAGTGGAGATAGACAGAATTTTCCTTTTATGACATTTATATCCATAGTATAAAATATAATCAGTAAATACCCTCTGTTACTATTGCTATAGATGTGTAGAGAGGATCTCCAGTGCAGCTCTCTCTCCATGAAAACCCTTATACAGCACACACATGGCATTTTTTTTTTTTACAGTTCATTTTTTTTACAGTTCACACCCGATTTCCATTAAAAATATGATCACTGGTAATCTATAATTTCATTCTTATATCTATATCAGAGGTATGTTAGGAGGATGCCTTGATGTATGTGTATGGCCATCATTCAAGGTAGGAGAATTTGTTGATGAACAAAATGGAACTCCAAACTTAAACTTTTTTTGTTTTGCTCTGCATTGAGCTGGGGAAATAATGCAGAGATTTTCACCCACTACCTTCCTGGTGACACCAGAAGCTTCACTTTTACCTCCATAAAGATATCCGTTTTGGGTGCAAGACTAGCAATCCAATCCTTAAAGATCATGACTTAATAAACAACTTCTAAAAAAAAAACAAAAAAATAATAAAAAAAAAAACTTTGCATATATTTAATAATTCATAAATGATATAAAAGAGAAACATACATAAAAGTCTTGCCAGAATTGTCACATATGCATCCAAAAATTCTGCTTTTACATACATATACTGTATACCAACTCCCAAATATGATTAGAACTTATTCAAATGGTGTATCCCTTTTTTTCTTGGATTCTAATATTTGAGATTGGTTGGGTTTAACGTGTTTGGGTGTTTCGCTATTTTAAGCTTCTTCAAAAACCAAAGATGTTAGTACAAAAAGAGAATATGTTATGCTGTGCACGTGTAAAGGACGGCAGCAATCAGGTCTAAAATATCACCCATATAGTGTGAAGACAACACATAGACCTCTATGACTAAGCCCCAGGGACGGGTGAAACATGTCAAGGGGCATGGTTTGGGAGGAGCTGAAGTTAAGGCTGTTTCACACTATTATTTTATAATGAGCTGTGGGTGTACAGTGTCTTCACGCTATATGGACAGCATGCTTCCTGGATTATCATCCTAGATGCCAGCACCATCTTAAGTAGTGGATCACCGGAGTAGCAACATTTAGCACCTAAAGTGGTGTTTCAAGCTATAACGGGTCACAGTGAGTAAAATCTCACCCACCCACTGGAAGGGGGCTGCAGTGGGCAAGGGAGAGACAAAAATATTTGGGTAAGAAAAAACAAAGGAGGGAATCAAAAGGGTGGTGAAATAACCTCCATGTATCACTAGATGGAAGACCATAGCTCCCCCTCTCCCATGTGACAGCGCCGGTGCTTTGCAATTGGCTGCTCATGCATGCTGTGTAAGCTCCAAGCTCTGTGTACCCGGTAGGAACAATATTAAGATGAACCTGTTTCTTTGTCCTGCATGAGCAAAGACCTGATTCACTTTCAGCTAACATAGGCTAAAATCAGACAGTTTTTCACAAATCTCTTGTATTCAGTCTGTGAAAAAATGCAAACTTAACCCAGGCAAGGTGACAGCAACCGTAAACCACACGGAAAGTCCAGATGAGGTTGAAGACAATGGTGTATCAGGGTCAGGTGCACAAGGAAATGCTCCATTGCCTGTAAATGTTTCCTAAATTGAGAAATAATAAGGAAGCTCACATAAAAAATGTATAGTGTTTGCAATAAACACATTTAGCTTTACACTCCCATCCAAAGAATGTTGGTTTGTACTTTGGATTCTTTTCTTTGAAATAATGTTAACAATTTATGTGGAAATCAGACCAAAGTGGAAAAAAATCAACAATTCTATAGCTTCTAATATCAGAACTGTTAAAGAGTAACTTCACTTTTGTTGAGAACACATTCCCATATGGGTGATCTATGTATAAATATACAAGGATTTTAACAAACTTTGTTGCAGATTCCTACCTTTTGTTATTCTGAAGAAATCCCTGTGTGTTGTCTGTGTCCATGTGGAAAGTGAATCTAATGAGAGTGGTTTCTTAATTATCAATCAGCTGCTTCACCTGCAGGCACTAATGAGGAAAATTGATGGGTCTGCACCCCTTTAGACGTGATTACCTATTGGGAGTATCTCACCAAAAATTACATTTTTGTTGCAGGTGATGCCCGATATCTGACTTGCATCTTAGTGCAGACTTCTGGGAAAATCAGTGAGCCAATCACATAAGCAGGAAATTATGTTTCTGGGGGTTATTCAGGTAGCCATATTGCATTACATTTTACAGAAAATCACAGAGCTGCAGATTGAAAAGGTCGTTTTTAAAAACATTCAATTACAATGTGACTTGTGTCACAGATTTATTTACTATATTATTTTATTTTTTTATTTGTTATTTTTTTTCCACAAAAGTGGAGTTACCCTTTAAGATCTCTGATCACCCCCCATCATAGGGAGTGATCAGAGATCTTAGACAAGGAAACATGCTGGCATTATTAGAGTAAAAACACTTGCTTCCCCTGTCTAATACCTATTCTGACTAAACAGTATAAGAAGATCTGTGTACTTACCTATTTTCAAGCTGGACTTGGCCATTCATATGATCTACCCTATGTCAGCAAGCGGTGGCTGCAGGGGAGAGGAGAGAGTGCTCTGACAATGGCTGGTAATGCCTGGGAGCAGTGACGCCACCATAGGCTTCAATCACCTGTCTGTTGTCGGTGCTCCCTTCTTTTCCCTGCAGCAGCTGATGGCTGACACAGGAGAATGGTATCACGAAAACAGACTGAAGTGGCTTAACAGATAACTACAAATTTATGTTTCCATATAAATTGTTAACATTGTTTTAAAGAATAAATTCAAAGACAATCTGTGCACAAGCAGGAGGAGATTTCCTGTGCAAACATTTTTGAAAATTCCAAAACAGCCATCTTTGTGCATGCGTGGGGAAAGCCATGCATGCACAGATGTGCGACGGGCTCACTTGGGAACCAAAGTCCTGCAGCACATCTGCGGTTGCACAGAATCCAGGAAGGGGGGGCTAAAAAAAAAATAAAAAAAAACATTTGGAAATTTTTTTTTTTTAACTTACCTCTAAATGCCTGTTGCTAGGGGGTCCCTCGTAGTCTGCCTCTTCCAGTGCCTGGGCTGGTGACATCACTTCCCCCCAGGCACAGGAAGGGCTCAGCTCTGTTTCCTCCCTCCTGTCAATCATCTGGGACCCATTACAGGTCCCAGGTGACTGAGCTGCCAATCACGGCGCGCGGCGCCGCTCACGCATGTGCAGTGGGTGCCGGGCTGTGGCTTCACAGTTGCAATGCTGGCGCCGCTGAACGGAGGGGGAGATGAGCGGGGCTTCGATCCCCTGCATCGCTGGACCCTGGGACAGGTAAGTGTCCAATTAAAAGTCAGCAGCTGCAGTATTTGTAGCTGCTGACTTTTAATTTTTTTTTTGATGGGCCCTCCTCTTTAACTTGCAGCTCAGCAGTTGTGGGGTAGTAAAAATGTAGATCAACTGCCGGTTTTTACCACTGTTCGTCCACACGTGTGAATGAGGCCCTAGATTTGACCGGAAAAATCCCACCAGTGGATCCAATTTTGACTGCGTAAATAAGGCCTAAAAATTTATACCACTGGGGGCGTGGTTTGACCTCGCTGGAAGATGGCTGCTTGAGACCAGAGCTCCCGCCGCTACGGGTCTTTATCGCTCCACAGGAGGTACGATTCACCCCAGATCGCCATACAAACATGGGGACGGCATCCCGGAACTCATCCGCCACTCGCTCCCGCTCTCCTCACGAGCAACAAGGAGGATTGAGCCAGAACATACCGGAGCTGTTCTGGACCCAAAGGTGCAATACGGCATCACGGTCAGTCACAAGCCGCAGCTCCACCGCTGACTGGAACTCCGCCTGCTCACACTGCACCGGGGGAGAGCACTGAACATCCCCAACAGCACCCCAGCCTTCATGATCTGTACACCATTGCGGCAGATATAAAAAACACGCTGTCAGCAGCCATATCTGACCTGCGCCTGGATATACACAATCCTCGATCACCTTCAGGAAGCAGATCCCACACCGCCGTCCGAGGGTCCCACAACAGTTCACGTCCTACTGAATCACCGCGACCACGAAGGGCCCGACGTGACAACTGAAAACACCACAGACACCCCTTACTGTTAACTGCGGCAAGACCTGTTTGGTTCAGATAAGTTTTTCTGTTTTGTCTGTTCCTCCTTGCTCGCAACCTCATAATTGTCTTAACTGGTCCGGTGCAATCTCTGCCGATACAGCTATCTCTATTATAAATAGACTTTACTTGCTGGAAGTTAAGAACATTCTGCCAGCATCACCCCCATTCACTTGCATCCCTGCTATTTGACTGCATTCCACTACAAGTCGGTGAGACTGTCCAGGCCTACCATCGCACTGCACATCTATTCATCTTTGCCTGCTGCTCCCCTCTCAACTTGGGGTCCTTACTGGAAAATGCATGAGGGTTCATCCCCAACTGATGCAAGAACTTCCACGGGGGGGGATGGGGCATTCGCTCGCTCTAGCTTTATGCTTTGATACCTCACGGCACTGCCAGTTGATGAATCTAACGTATTTATTGTATGTAGGGTTTGATGTAAAATAAGCTACACTACAACGATGTATGCTGGGGTTTCTCCCTCTCAAAACTGCTGCTGACCCTATAACCCCCTTCCCCTCAATGGGGTTCAAACAAATTCTGTCCTACGGACAATAAGGAATCTAATTACTCCCTCCCTCTCCCTCCAGCTACACGTGATCAACGGTCATGTCACAATCCCACAGAGATTCCAGCATGCATCCTTGTGTAGTTCCAAAGGGACAGATCTACTCCACACACTGTTGTCTGTATTTGCAAACGGGTGATCTTGCACCCTTTTAAGGGCTACAAACGGATGAACTATACATCTCAACCCATACCGGGGTGTTAACCTTTCTATACAGCCCACCAGAATGGTATTCTATTGTTTTCCCCATACAGGGAGGGTGGAGGAGACGTACTGACTTAGCAGGTCCCCACTATGTGAATGGGGGTAAATTCTACCGCCCATAAGGCTAGTTACTGCACCGCATAGCAGACCCTATATGCCTCCCCAGGCCGTGTACCTGGGACCCATGAACCAACGCTCTCCTAAACAATGGCCCCAGCTACAGTACTTTCCACAGGAGATACCCCCAATTCAGTGCTTTTGGATGGTCCATGTGGCAGTACCTACACACAAACTAGTAATACTTAGGTTACCTCACAGGTTCAGAGACAGGCGGAGCTCGCCTTCGTTTGGTGTAGACATACTATAGTTACACGGGATGGTGTGGCATCACCACTTAGACCGCCTCAGGTTCTTAAAGGGCACGGCCTCACGCTTTACCTGTTACCTCCCGCCACCCTTATCCTAAGCTACAATGCCTGCCCAACAGCCAATGGTACTATTATATTACTCACGATCAGCCGGTATACTCGTTACCCCAGATACTTGTTACTCTTGGACATACTTCGGGAGTGCCTAACACTGCACCATCCCCCACCAGACACCTTTGGGTACTGAGCGTGATTTTTTGAAAACGAGTTGACTATGTGTTTTAGAGGTACATATGTATATTCTGTTACAAATGTTTTTGTTAATAACAGCGTGCATCAGGCAGTGACTATGCCTTTTCGCATTATCCTTACAAGTTGGAACGAGTTAATGGGTTGAATGTTGGACGAATTGTTGTTCCGAACTGCTTACTCTCCTCTTACTGAGCCTTATTCAAAGTTAATACTGCATGATACAGTAGGCCTGATCCCTATTCTGACCATATAGAGGCTCAGCCAACCCTTTGAAGAAAGCCCACTTACCGTGCACCTCCACATATGTGTGTAGCCATGGTGTTGGCACTACTGACAAACAATCCGCCAAATCACCCCACTGCCAGACTTCATGCATCCTTTCCAGAGACAATGAACAGTCATTTGCGAGCTTTGTTTTTGTTGTTTTATTGGGGGGTACAACTTGGAGAGGGATTGGGATATGCGATGCCCATGGAATCAAATATTGCCATCACAGTTACACATTTCGGTTACTTTGATCATAGTTAGAGCCTGAAGAATGAATGTGCACACTTGACTAAGTAGAATTCTCCTGCAGCTCCCTGCAGACTGTTACTCCCTTTGCATCTCCATGCAGACTACTGCTCCCTCTGCATCTCCATGCAGACTGCTGTTCCTAAGAGCCTTCCATCCGTCACCGCGTGGGGGACAGAAACATCACTTTTGACCGTTTAAAAGCAATGGTCTTAGTTCTCTTCATCACCTGCTCAAACTTGCTTCTCCTTGCACACTTTCTTTCCTCCTTCACAACTTGTAATAACGTTTAAGGTATAACACATCCTCTTCTAATGGGTATGAAGAGCTCACTCTGAATAAGCCCTTCTCCTGGCTCTGGTGACTCGCTGCTACTAGGCCTGAGGCCTGCAGAACCTCTCCCTGGAGGCCTAGTAGGTTAAAGTCTATGTTTTAGGAAATGGACTACTGCTCCCAGCAAGTCCAAATTGCAAACCATGTGCAAGCCGGCCACACTGATTTGACACACATCCCCACAGTCTCTTCTCTGATCCAGGACTCTTCACCATCCACCGTATGCATGATAAAGACTCTGCTAGTGCTAGAGTTCCCCCCTTACAGAATCCCTGGCACCTCCAGCCATCCACTGTGGTAACACTCACCGACCTTCCAGCCCAGAGTCCTTGATGAGGAACTTTCCCGGACCATGCGTTCCGACAGCTTCTCCTGCCCCTCTGCTCCAGGAGTTCCCTGCCACCGACTGTGTGGTGACAGAGACATTGCCAATGACCGTGTAGAGGCAATGTTCCCTCACAGTTCTCCCCGGGCCTCCTCCTGCAATCCCACACCCCTCCCCCAGAGTGCGAGGGTGTGCTCCTGCGGCTGTCTAGCACTCCATTCTAACACTCCGATTCCTCACGTCACCCAGTCGACTTCTTCCCAGCAGCATGTGACCTCAGCATATATAGGAGGCCCGTCCCCTGCCAATGCCAGTTAGGGATTGGTCAGGGCTCCCACATGTGCTGCCTACCAATCCAGCTCTTGGCCCAGCCTCCTCTTCCAGAACATTCTCCCTGAAAGCAGGGGAGGCGCCTCAGAACTGAAGTACAGGCATAGTTGCCAACAGTCCCGATTTTCCCCGGACAATCCCAATTTTGGGACCCTCATCCCGATTGGAGGCTGTCCCGAATCGGGATTTTCCATAATGAAAATCGGGAATGTTGGTTTTTTTGTTTTTGGAGCAGTGGGCTCCAGCAAAATGGCGGCCGGCACCGCAGCTCTATCTTCCTCTAGTGTTGAGTGGAGAGAGGAAGGGGGCTCGATCCGTGCAGCCAATGAAGCGGCTTCTTTAGCTGCACGGCCCCTCCCCTCTCCACTGAAGCGAGCCGTGTCTTGCTGAAAGTTCCCCAGCCCCGTACTGCGCAAGTACTGCGCCTGCGCAGTACAGGGGGTCCTCCATTGCCGAGGGGAACTTTCTCGGCAGAACACCGGCCGCTCCTGCACTGAGCGGGGGCCGGGCTGCATTGAGGGGGAGGCTGCACTAATAGAGGGGGGGCTGCACTAATAGGGGGGGGCTGCACTGAGGGGGGTCTGCACTGATGGAGGAGATCTGCACTGAGGGGGTCTATACAGACTCTGGCGGGGGCACCTGATGCAAGGACAGACTCTGGCGGGGGCACCTGATGCAAGGACAGACTCTGGCGGGGGCACCTGATGCAAGGACAGACTCTGCCGGGGGCACCTGATGCAAGGACAGACTGGTGGCAGGCGGCGTGGCTAGTGAGACGCTCAGGGATCCCACTGATTCGGCATTATGGTGAGTTGAATGATTTAATTTTATATTACAATGTAATAATAGAAATAATGCACTTCAATCATCCTGACACCATAACAACCATGGTGCCGGGATGATTGAAGCGTTAACACCAGGCGTTGGAGTATCTTTATCTGCTGATTGTTAAACTTTCTAGAATACACATATTTCTATTGTATAGGATCTGGGGCTGCTGTCCCGTCATTTCCGCCTCCCCCTTTCTCTCCCTCTCCCCCTTTCCCTCTCCATCCCTCATTCATCTCAGACTCTAACCACACCCTCTTGAGCCACACCCACTTTCATGTAAGCCACGCCCACTTTCATGTAAGCAACACCCATTTTCGCCGCGGCACTCACAAATTTTTGCTAAGCCACGCCTACAAATGAATGCCCCGCCCCCTAATTATTGTACGGCTCCGCCTGCAGCCAAAAAAGTGTCCCACATATTTTTTTTTCAATGTTGGCAACTATGGTACAGGTGGTCACACCCACTGCTACTCTAACCACTCCCAGCCCCCAGATCAAAACAGACAGGCCTAACTTGCAGCATAAGCCTGCCTAAATTTGCCTGTGCTAAACAAACCTAGTAAAATAACCCTTACTAGCACCTACCTTCTGGTAGAGGGTGCTACATGTGCCGTAATACCCTGTAGCGGCGGGTAGACATGTAATACACATAAATCTATCCCGCACAGTGGCATAGTGTAGTGTTTGTTACCTACGAGTCGGTACACACTATCTATACATTGTACCTAACCAACACCAATCTTTTTGAGGGCAGGTCCCCCCTATCCTCGGTTCAATACATAGGAGAGATCCTCTCCTACTCCCCCCCCAAGCCATAACCTCCCCCCCTCCCCATCCCTGAGACTCCTTGATTCATCTCCCCCTTGTGTGCAGATCCCCCCCTCTTGATCATGCCGCATCATGGTGCCAATCACCCTCCCCCCCCAGGTTTAGCTATACTCCCTAAATATACGTGGACTAAATACCCCCTAAAAAAGGTTGCAACTACTTCTAACCTTACAAAAAACTAAAGCAGATGTGATGTTTCTTCAAGAGATGCATTTTCGATCTGATAACATCCCTAAACTCCATAGTAACTTCTATCCCATAGCCTACCATGCATACAATGACGAATCTAAATCCAAGGGTGTATTCCAAAAATTGTCCTATCCAGATTCTAGATATCCTGCAAGATACTAAGGGCCGATATAAACTCTACATATAAACCCATCACGCTAGCGAACCTATACGCTCCTGATAAGCGACAAGTGCCCTTCTTTCGTAACACCTTACAGCGCCTCACCTCATTTCAAACTGGCATTCTTATTGTAGGGGGAGATGTTAATCTGGCCCTCACTCTCTCCTTGGATACCTCATCAGGCTCCTCTGCCTTAACGTACAGAGCCTTTTGAGCAATCAAAACACAGCTTAGCAACCTAACCTTGCACGACACATGGCGCACCCTGCATCCCAACACCAAGGACTTCACATTCTTCTCCCCACCCCATAACAAATACACGGGTCTTGACTATTTATTCTTCACACAAACCGATTTAGCGTCCCTCATAAACGAGACCATAGACCCTATGCTCCTCTTGGACCATAATCCCATCTCCATTAACATAGCATTCCCAACAATGCCCACGAGATCAGCAATCTGGTGAGTTGATAATTCCCTCCTGAATGACCCTGAAACTTTGGAGATACTCGACTTGCGCTTATCACAATATTTTCATGAGAATGAATCTGCAGAAATAACTCCAATGACAATGGGCAGCACACCAATGTGTCATCAGGGGTGAACTTATGTCCATTGCCGCTAAGCGGCGGAAAGCTAGACAAGCACGTATTGCAGAATTGTCGGAGCGCATTCTTTCTCTTGAAAAAAAGCATAAACAATCACACTGGCGACGCAGACACTAACCAAGCTATTACAGGCTAGGGAAGCCCTGCTCAAAGAGCTGGGGAAAACAATCAGACACAAATACGCATTGACACAGCAGCTATTTTATGAATTCGGTAACAAGTCCGGAAAATTGCTCGCTAGAGCCCTCCAAACTAAAAAGGTGACATCAACAACTGACTCCATCTCAGACCCCTTAGGCAACACGATTGCCACATCAGAAGACATTGCTGATCAGTTTAAACAATTTTATACCAAACTCTATAAAACTTATCCACCCCAACTATGCCAGAGGAAGCCACAGATAGAAAGGAGATGATTACAACCTTCCTTTCTCAATACAGCCCCAAACCCATCACTTCCTCGGAGGCAGCAGACCTAGACAGACCAATCTCTTTGGATGAGTCCATTGAGGCCTTGAAACAAAAGGGGGCAAAATCCCCGGCCCTGACGTCTTGACTGTTAGCTACTACAAATCCTTCACGGACACGATACTCCCTTACTTCTTGAAAACTTTTAACTCACTATCAGCCTCCTCTCATGCTAGCAAAGGCTTTCTCAAAGCCCACATAACTCCGATACCGAAACCAGGTAAAGATACCACCATTATGTCAAACTACAGGCCTATATCACTCCTAAAATGGGAAAATTTACAAGAAAATACTCGCAAATTGAATACTCCCTCTGCTTCCTAAGCTGGTCTCCTTGGACCAAGTGGGGTTCATTCATTATTTGTTGTGTGTCACTGGGGTAGGTTGCTGGTTAATCACCGTTTGTCATATTGGAGGTGCATTTACTTTTGTTTATTTACTTTTCCTATAATAAATTATATTATTTTCACTTTACATGTGTTTGGTTCACTCTGTTACAGTCCACACAGTTCTGATCACACCAGTCCATGACACAATATCAAGGACATCCCTGACCAGAAGTGGCTACACATAGGAACCATCTTGGTTCTGTTTTTTTTGCTAAGATGCATCCAGAAGAAGTTTTTTATTATTCTTTGCTTGTGACAGAGGATGGTGAATACTGCCGCCAAATATTGAAAGAGTGGACCAGTGACCAGCTACTAGAATGTATCCGACCGGCTTATTCCCTAGTTAATCAGGCCTGTATGCTGTTCAGCCTCTGATTCAGGTGTGGGCAGGGCTAGCCTTGTCCAGTACTCCAAAAGGCAGTGATGATTTTTCTCCCCCCTTCAGTTTTGATCAGGTTGAGTCTCTAGTGTGGTTATTGGAGGATGACCCGGTTTCTTTCTTTGAGCATTATTCCTCATGTTCTCAGCAGGTGATGTTAGAGTGTATTAACGCGGTGCTGTCCCTGGTTAGACAGGCAGTATGTAAGACGTATTTTGTTCAACCTTTACTACAGGCATGGTCAGATCTATTACACTCAGCCTCAGTCAGATTGCAACAGCCCATTCCTGTTGCCAGAGACCTGCCTGCTCAGTGGTCTCTCTCTCCATCACCCATGACAACCACAGTCACAGCCCACTATACCCTGCTACCAATTAAATATCAGTATTCTGTTTCAACTTGCTGCACCTATCCTGCCTTTAACCTATCTGCCTCCTGCAACAATTGCTCCCTCTTCAACCAGCTGCACCCCTTACTTACAGCCCTGCAGTCACTTACAGAACTTCAGTGGCTAAACCAAAGAAGAAACGGAAGTTTTTTCCAACTCATACAATCTTGCCATTATCCCAGCCTGCCTCCACGCCAGCCAATCAGCTCCAGCCTGCTTCCACACCAGCCAATCTGCTCCAGCTTGCTTCCATACCAGTCGATCTGCTCCAGCCTGCTTCCACACCAGTCGATCTGCTCCAGCCTGCTTCCACGCCAGCCGATCTGCTCCAGCCTGCTTCCACACCAGCCGATCTGCTCCAGCCTGCTTCCCCACCAGCCAATCTGCTCCAGCCTGCTTCCACGCCAGCCGATCTGCTCCAGCCTGCTTCCACGCCAGCCGATCTGCTCCAGCCTGCTTCCACGCCAGCTGATCTGCTCCAGCCTGCCTCTACACCACTCAATCTGCTCCAGCCTGCTTCCACATCAGCCGATCCGCTCCAGCCTGCATCCACATCAGTCAATCTGCTCCAGCCTGCTTCCACGCCAGTCGATCTGTTCCAGCCTGCTTCCACACCAGCCGATCTGCTCCAGCCTGCCTCCACGTCAGCCGCTCCACTCCAGCCTGCCTCCATGATTGCCAATAGGGTTAGGCTAGCCTCTGATAGTTCTGAACCTGATGACCCACCTAACCCTGCCAACCTTGAGCCTGCTGTCCAGGCTGATCCTCCAGTATTTGCTGTTCAGCCTGATGTTTCAGTGCCCATGGTCCAGCCTGATGTTTCAGTGCCCACGTTCCGGCCTGACGTTCCGGTGCCCACGTTCCAGCCTGACGTTCCGGTGCCCACGTTCCAGCCTGACGTTCCGGTGCCCACGGTCCAGCCTGACGTTCCGGTGCTCACGGTCCAGCCTGACGTTCCGGTGCCCACGGTCCAGCCTGACGTTCCGGTGCTCACGGTCCAGCCTGACGTTCCGGTGCTCACGGTCCAGCCTGACGTTCCGGTGCCCACGGTCCAGCCTGACGTTCCGGTGCCATAACAGCAACATGCAATAAATTGTAATCTACACTGAGGCAATGGCTATTCCCATTAACTGGAAGGAAAACTGGATGTTAAACTGGATTGAATGGAGTGTTACTAATGGAAGCATCCTGCAGTCCTCCTCGACAAGGGCAAACAGATCAATGCTTTTGCTGCCAATGCATTAGCGAAAGTAGCTGTTGAATAAAATTTCTCTTTGGTGTAAGATAGCCAAGTCTGGAAGGCTGTATCGCAATGAGAAACTCACATGAGCTGTCAAACCATACAATTTCCGTGATTATGAGGTTGCTTATTGTTGCAATTGGTGTAATTTGCCTCAGAACTTGCAGATGAAAACGCAGACAGAAATCACTTCCAAGTAAGTTGGTAAAACAAATAGCTATTAAAGTAACAAGTCCGCTGGCAGCTACTTCATACTAAGGCCTATAGTCTCTATGGGTATCCCTGGGTTGTTTTTGCATTTATGACTTTTAATAAACACCCACTTATTTTTGTCCAGTACTGTCCTCACCTGAGCTGGTTCTTCACCAGTCTTTGGAACCCCAGTGTCACCTTGGATGAGGGAAGCCAGCTGTGATTTCTTGGTACTTCCCACTGCACATGTACGAGTAGTGCTGCACTTTCTCAATGGACCCACAGCCTCCTAAGACAGGAGGTTGCGGGCAAGGGGGGAAGTGGGGGCGATTCGATCGGAAGTGGAGTGGCTACCTGTCAGAATTAGGTACCCGCTCCAAGAAAAAAAATATAGCCTTCCAATAGTGGTAGAGGAGGGGGGCAGAGGAGGAGAAAAAGTGGAAAGTTTAGGGAAAGCTCACCTTTAAGGCTACATGCACAAGGATGTAATTATTCATAAAATATGCCTTTTGCCCTTGCATGCACATACAATGTATTTAACTGTCGCATTTGTGAATTTTTGTTGTACATGCATGTGTTGGTGAATGCTGATGCATACAAGCCTCAGTGTTTACACAAGGGGTGTACAGCCATTAATTTCTTTGGCCGCTGTATACCGCACCTTTGGCTCCCCAGCTGCAAGAAAACAACGTGTTTTTAATGCTAGGCATATTATTCGCTGAATTATGTAATTGTGAATGAGGCCTACGGCTGACACGATTAAAGGGGAATAGGCTCTATTTAAATTGATATAGGAGTGTGGATTGGCAATCACTACTTTATAGCCTTTTTATAGTCTTTTTTTTGTAAGGCAATTGGCAGGCTCAGCAGTTCATGTCTTTAGTTTTAAAATAAGCACCAGGAACGTGTATGAATACTAGGCAATATAAAAGTTGACCAAATTCAGACAGTTCTTGAAAATAATCTAAAGATAGAATAATTATTTGAACCGTTTAAGTAAATTTAAATAAATGTGTTTTGCACAGATACAAAGTCACTTAAAGGGGAACTTAACTCTGGAAGCTGTACCCCAAAAAAAACAAAGGCAGAGGGCAAAGAACTAGTCAGTGGTATTGCCTGTGGTCTCCCTGCAGCTGATCTTTCTCCATTACAGCCTTACAATGCCTTTTTCTGCACTGTCAATGTATGGAGGCAACCGTCTTGGTAGAGACATGTTTCCCATGAATGTTAGCATTATTAAGGTGCCTCGTGACTGTCCACCTATTTTATATTGATCATTCTCAATAAAATAAGTTAAAAAACTATGGTGCGGTGCGTTAAAAAATTGTCATTCTCGTTGCAACTTTTTTGTGCTTTTATGTAAACGCATGTTGTAGAATTCAATGATAATGCAGTGATCTGGGCTGAATTCACATTGTAATTCAATGTAAAAAAGCAACTCATTTTCACGAACAAAAAACTGCAGTTTCTCCAACCCCAGTCAAGGCAGTTTAGATCATCAAAATCACTACCATACATTATTGAAATTAGTCCATTGTTTTTCCAGCCTAGAGATAAGGGGGTAAAAAGTAGCCTCCATCTACATAGATAAATGCAAACCATAAACAGAAAGTTTATATATATATATATATATATATATATATATATATATTTTAATACACATATGATTGTTTACATTAGATTCATTTGATTTGCATGTAAGGTATAGTTACAGGAATATTTTGCACTTTGCGTTTAATTCTATCGACGTTGTGATCTTTCAAGAGGGAATGCTGCCCCCTCCTGGCTCCTCTGGGAACTCACATGAGAGGATTTGCTTGCATACCCTTAGGCCTCTTTCACACGAGGGATACATGTATGTCCGTTTTTCATCCTTCCGTTTTCGGATGAAAAACGGACATACATGTATCCCTATGGAGCGTCGGATGTCAGCGGTGACATGTCCGCTGACATCTGAACCGCTCCGATCGGAAAAGTTTAACGGAGGAAAAACCTACTTTTCCATCCCTTTTTGGATCGGATCGGGTGACGACGGACACTACGATCCGTCATCATCCGATCCCCCATAGGGGAGAGCGGCACTCTGACAGGTCCGTCGCTGCACAGTGTGCAGCGACGGACCCGTCATCTTTCTGCTCAGCAGGGATCGGCGGAGCGATCCCCGCTGAGCAAGCGGGTGTTCACGGGGCGGATCATCACTGATCCGCCCCGTGTGAAAGAGCCCTTATGCCCCGTACACACGATCAGAAATTCCGCCAGCAAAAGTCGGATGTGAGCTCTTGGTCAGGAAATCCGACCGTGTGTATGCTCCATCAGACTTTTGCTGGCAGAATTCCAGCTAGCAAAAGATTGAGAGCATGTTCTCTATTTTTCGGTTGGAAAAAGTTCCTATCCGAAAACGCGATCGTCTGTATGCAATTCAGACGCGCAAAAAATCACGCATGCTCGGGAACAATTCGACGCATGCTCGGAAGCATTGAACTTCATTTTCTCGGCACATCATAGTGTTGTACGTCACCGTGTTTTTGACGTTCGAAAGTTCAGAGAGCTTCTGTGTGACCGTGTGTGCAAGGTAAGCTTGAGCGGAATTCCGTCGGAAAAACCATCCAAGTTTTTTCTGATGGAATTTCTGATCGTGTGTATGGAGCATTAGGGCCCATTCATACCAGAAGGTGCACATAACTGTGCGTTTTTTACTGCATGTTTACATGCATTTGAAGTGCTCTTGCCACACACGCTTGATGTGCGCTTGACTGCATTTTGAGCTGCTGCGTTTGCAGTGCATTTTTCTATACATTTTTGGGCTTGGCTTTCTTGGCTTAAAGTGGCGCAGTGCGGTACATTCAAATCGTGTTTGTAGTGCGTTACCTGCATTTGCCGTGTGGAAAAATGCAGCATGCTCTACTTTTTTTTAACTGTGCTGAACTGCTCTGCAATGATGTGAACTATGCCCATAGGATTACCTTGATTTTGGACCGTCTATGTAGCAGGAGTGCAGTTCAAAATGCATCCAACTGCGTTCGGTATGAAAGGGCCCTTAGGCTGCATTCACACCTAGAGTATTTGAAATGCACGATTTTAAAAGATTTTTCATATGACAGAGCAGCCAATTGATTTCAAATGGCTACCCCACATGCGACAAACGCAGCAAAGTCACTCATGGAGCTTTTTGCCACATTCCCGTTGTGTGTTTTTTGTGGCGCTTTTAATGTGTTTGCTGAAAGTTTTTTTGGCAGCAAAATGCACATTTGCTTGCTGTGTTGGGGTGCCATTACCAAATAATGGCACCTCATGCATGTCACGTGTTTTGCGCACATTCCTAAAATGTCCTGATGTGAATGGAAAAATAAAGTGAAAGGTGACAAGGGGAATGTCCTCGGCTTTGCATAAGCTCCAAGCTGCATAGCTGATAGGATCAACATTAAGATAAACCCCACTACTCACTCCTTCACCATTTCAATTTGCCACAAGAACCTTCAGAAATACCCAGTACCGCCAGGTATATAGGAACACTTGAAAAACAATAGTGTACCACCAATATACAGAATATATAAACTTGATGTGCAATAATAAACATAAAAACTGGTGCAAAAATAAAAATCACAAAAAGTCCAAAAGGTGACAGAGAATGAGTCCCATGGCATAATTGGTGAAAAATACAGTTGACACAGCAATGCCAATATACGAGTAGCACCCTGATGTTTAGGCAGGGTTGCTATCAACTTTAGTTGCCAGGCGATAGTTGCCTTGGCCAATTGTTAGATCAATTGATTCCTCTCTAAATCTGGACTTGTTGCACCTTTTTTCTTCTGTCAATAGGTGGCACTATGCTGGTGGCATTAGATAAGACAGGGGCTTTGCAAGCTCAGCCATGAATGGATGGGGTGTCTCAGTCAATGGGCAGGGATTTTCTTTGGTCCCTTGGCCTGCTGGGATAGCCTATTTATTTGGGTGGAGTCACGTGATCAGGGTTCTGTGCCACCTGAACGGCTGTCTGGGTGGACGTGTGTTATGCTGCTGCGAGCTGCTAGGCCGGAAGTCTGAGGCCTATCCCGGGGACACCTGGCTGCTAGGCTGCCTGAGGCCTATCCAGGAGCAGGAGAAGCCACGTAGGGTTGGGACTACTGGCTCGTAGTCCAACCAGAAGTAGTGGTTCAGCCGCACGGGGAACCAGATAAGGGCGGAGGTAGAGGGGAAGCTGTCATCACTAAGGGACCATACACCTTGTTACCAGAGACCACTGTGAGTAAGCTGAAGCCAGAACCAGAGCAGTCTTCTCACCAACCGGGGACGGTGAAGAAGTGGGAAAATATCAGTGAGTGCCAAGCCAGGGACCCAGCGGGACAGCAAAGGTGACGCTTGTGGAGCATCAGTGTGTGCCAAGCCAGAGACCTAGCGGGTCAGCAGGGGTGACGCTTGTATAGTATCTGTAAGTGCCAAGCCAGGGACCCAGCAGGGAAGCGGGGGTGATGCTTGAGGAAGATACTGAGTGCTAACAGTGGAAGAGCTCACGGATCCAGTGGATATTGGATCTGAAGTCTAGTGAAAGACTGGGAGTTCATTGAGTGAAGATCCACACTGAGTGATTATGGAGTAAGCGGAGAACTGTTTGTGTTGCCAATAGTTGAATTCAACTACCATTAGTAACTGCTACAAGATTATTGCCATAGGAGACAGCGGTCCTACCTATACAGAAGCGGTGTCCGGCTGGAGGCTTCACCTGTATAGCTGTCTACCTATAGAAGTCTCGGAGTCGGCCAATTATCATTGCATCTACCGAAGGGTGTCCTGGCTCTAACCCTCTCTCCCCAGTTCTGTTCAGGAGACAATAAATCTCTTTGCAATCAAAAAGTGTCTGGCGCCCACCATTTCATCTTGCATTACACTCACCCTGCCTTGTAACCCACTCTACACAGAAGGATGTCAGCTGTCCCTAACTCTGGAGGTCACCATTAGGCCTCAAGGAACCCTGGACCTGGTTACATATGTGAAGATACTTCTCAAGGTGTTCAGAGGTCCAGCCACCAAGATCAAGTGAATTCGAAACGCACCAGAGCAAATGGCTACCATTACCGCAGCACTGTATGTATGAATGGAAATCCCTCAGGAGTCAGTACTGCAACCCACTTCCAATGGCACCTTCTGATGTACTCCAACTAGGGATAAGTAAATCTCATCACAAGCCTGTCTAGTATCCTTACCGCCTGTCTGCTGATCAAATCAGTTTTTATGTTTATTACACATCAAGTTTACATAATCTGTATATTGGAGCTACACTATTGTTTTCATTTACTGTTTAAGGTTGGACATACTGGGGCAAAATCAAATGTTCTCAGGCCATATTCTCTGCAGATCTAAAGTGGAAATGGATAAAACTTCTGCATTATGACCACTAGATGTTGCTGACTATCACAGGAAATAAGTATGTTCACCAGTTCCATCCAGTGAGGGTAGGGTAACGCAGATTGCTGGGAGGAGGGAACAGGGCGGGCAGGATTTATGCACGCAACTCCAGCCAAGGAGCACGCAGGCATTGGTGACTCCTTGGCAGATGGATAGCTAAAGTAGACACCTGTAAATGGAGAGATGGGCAGCAGTTCAGGGTCTGGCCAGACACCCATTTTCCAGAATGAGGGCTATACATAATATGTAAGCGTGGACTTCCTAAAGTAATGAAGTTTAAATAAATTGTAAAAAATCTTTAATTAAATTTTTTAAAATCTGTAGCTTTTCCTAAATGTTTCTGGTGATCCTGCCATAATTTTCACTGATCAGGTGCTTCCTGCTATGCTGTGACAACTGTCTCCCAACTGTGCTCCTTCATTGTCACCCTGTCACATACTCCCCTAGAGGAGACTACAAGTGGTTGTGCTGACATTCGTTGTACAGGCAGAATCCGTTGTTCACCAGGAAGCCAGTGATTAGAGCGAGTTCATATAGACACAAAGGGTCTGTAAAAAGGCTGGAAAAGATCAGCATTATTTTATGAAAAAAGTGGCAATGCTTTAGCAAATGAAAAGCCATTCAGTCAAAGTGGAACTAAACCCATCAGCATGAATGTGACAGCTTCCCAGACAGAGCTTGTGGGTTGTTAGGATGGCGGCCTCTTAGCAGCCAGTGACTCATTCCCAGGCCCCATTCAGCTGTCAGCTCGGAGATTCCAGCCGTATTCACATCTTCATGTAGAGGAAACTTGTGTTCCTGCTTGCGTTTTGTTTTTTGTATGCTTTTCACATGCTTCTACTCACCACACATAGAGCAGCCCATTAACTTGAACGGGCTAGCCCTATGCACAACATAAATGCCAAAGAAGCTCCAGAACCTTTTCGAGTATGGAACATGGCATGTTTTTTCACCACGCGTTTGGCATTTGCCATGCATCAAAACGTGTGCCTGCTACCTGCATTTAGAATGTCATAAACAATTAATGGCATTGAAAGCGCGACATGCATTTGCAGTGCATTTCCAAAATTGCATAGCAAAACGTGTGTTATCTATGTGATTTGTCGCATGTTCCGGAAACGCCAAGTGTGAATGGAGAGTCCCTGGCTGAGATTGAATGTAAATGCAGGTTGATGTCATTACCCAAATGACCATGTTTGGACAATGACAGGAATCTCCCAGCTGGAAACTGTGGGGCTGGGGATTCATAGCCGACAGTGTCCTAACAACCAGTGATGTATGAGGTCACACAGAGTGAGTGAGGCCTGGTGGGTAACTCTTAGAGACTAGCTCTCTATCAGGTCTGCCTGCCTTGTAATTGTCAGCAGATGACTGTGGGTGGATTTCATCGCTGTTATTCAGTCCAATAGCAGTTACTGAATCCGCCCACCGTCTTGAACTGTCATTCATGATGGAGATGGACATGATAGGGAAGTAGTCTCTGAATTCCCCATCCTGCTCCACATACCCCACAACAACACTTCTCAGACGCTGCACCTGGGAGGGAGGTTAGGAATGCGGAGCCTGTGATTTTATCGGGCCCAGGTGAGCTGAACTAAGAAACCTCTGGCCTCAGTGCAGGCCGCCTCCTTCAACAAATTCATCTTTTGGTTCCCAACAGGTACATGAATCTTTCTCAAGCACTGACAATTGTGCTGCCCAGGTACGAAGGTTCTCCAAAGCGTGTTTAGGAAACTCTATGAAGTCCACTGATTGTATTGTCATGTCAAAGAAGAAGGCAGAAGCACACTACATTTCTTGCACATTTTTGCCCCGTACACACAATCGGACTTTCCGACAACAAAACCGTGGATTTTTGTTTGAAGGATGTTGGCTCCAACTTGTCTTGCATACACACGGTCACACAAATGTTAGCAAACAATTACGAACGTAGTGACATACAAGACGTACGTGATATCTCCATTACGAACGCTAGTTTTACAAGATCGAGCGCTTCCGGCTCGTACTTGATTCCGAGCATACATGGACTTTTGTCCGACAGACTTGTGTACACACAATCAAAAAGTCTGACAACAAACATTTGTGGGCGGAAAATTTGAGAACCTGCTAGCCAACATTTGTTGGGGGAAAGTCCGACAACAAATGTTCGATGCAGCATACACACAAACGGACTTTCCACCAACAAGCTCACATCCAACATTTGCTGTCGGAAAATCCGATCGTGTGTACGGGGCATAACAGTTATTTTTCTATACTTGCATGTTGTTTAAAAGAATAAAACATAGGGAAACATGTGCATGTATCACAGAGATGTACAAAATATGTTATTTTATATTTTGCCCTAACATACCTTTTAAAACTGATGGCCACAGCAGCACCCTCACCTGGAGCCAATCAACTTTAGTATTGGTAGGGCAGTGCTGCCTGGCCTGTAGTGGGAAGATCCAGTCTGCGGATCACTCCAGTTTATCTACAGCCATTAATTGGCACGCTATGGAAGGAGTGCAGTGTGGTTCTATGAGAAATACCTACATCTGCGGAATGTGACATAGAGAGCCCCACAGATCCCTTCTCCCAGCTGATGGAATCCTAGAGGGAATGTTGTGATGTCACATAGGCAATACAACTTAAATTTTCTGGACTCAGGAGTGAAAACGACCCCACATGGTAGAGTGAGGTTTGTAGCAAAAAAAGATCCTGGGGTTCAGCCTTCAAGGGGACACATGTTCTCAGGAATGGATATTTTATACACAGTTACAGAGGCCCAGCTTGGACCAATGTAACTATGCATATACCACAATTGGCCATTTCCCCTAGAACATACCTCCCAACTTTCTGAGATGGGAATGAGGGACACCTATTAGCAAACGTATGTAGGCATAGGACCAGGGCCGATCCTGGGTGGGTGCGCGGGGTGCTCCGCAGAGGTGGGGGCACCGAAGCTCCAGAGTGCTCCCCTCCCCCCCTCGTCTGAGTCCACTGGCAGAGCGCATGTAGCGGGTGCTGCGGTTACCCATCTCACTTGCTCTCTGGCGGGAACTGAGAGGATACCGCTCCCACTGTCCCCGGGGTCCGTGCTAGGTACCGCAGTGGAGCCTAGTACCGGAAAACACGTTCCGGTACTAGGCTCCACTAATCTCTCTGTCTGGCGCACGTGGAGCAGTCTCCTGTCTGCCCCGCCTCCACTGCATGTGTCGGCTCTTCTCCCATAGGCGGTGTGATGAGAGGCTTCTGGGTTAGTCAGAGCTGCTGCCAATCATCCAGTGCACTCCATGCTCTCCGAGTGCCGCCCTTCTAGTAACCCAAGATGCCATGTATGCCCCGCCTCCCTGCAACGTGCTTCTGCTCACAGCGCGCCAGAGCTACAGGGATCTATTGGACAGGTACTGATCCAAGGGGACATCTGCTGTGGGGGGACTCTGATGGGGGACATCTGCTGTGAGGGGACTCTGATGGGGGACATCTGCTGTGAGGGGACTCTGATGGGGGACATCTGCTGTGAGGGGACTCTGATGAGGGACATCTGCTGTGGGGGGACTCTGATGGGGGACATCTGCTGTGGGGGGACTCTGATGGGGGACATCTGCTGTGGGGGGACTCAGATGGGGGACATCTGCTGTGGGGGGACATCTGCTGTGGGGGGACTCAGATGGGGGACATCTGCTGTGGGGGGACGCTGATGGGGGACATTTGCTGTGGGGGGACTCTGATGGGGGACATCTGCTGTGGGGGGACATCTGCTGTGGGGGGACCTCTTCTGTGGGGGGACCTCTGATGGGGGGGACCTCTGATGGGGGGACAGCTGCTGTGGGGGGACTCTGATGGGGGACAGCTGCTGTGGGAGGACTCTGATGGGGGACATCTGCTGTGGGAGGACTCTGATGGGGGACATCTGCTGTGGGGGGATATCCCCTGTGGGGGGACGCTGATGGGGGACATTGCTGTGGGTGGACTCTGATGGGGGACATCTGCTGTGGGGGGCCATCTGCTGTGGGGGGACTCTGATGGGGGACATCTGCTGTGGGGGAACTCTGATGGGGGACACCTGCTGTGGGGCGACTCTGAGGGGGACACCTGCTGTTGGGGGACTCTGAGGGGGACACCTGCTGTGGGGGGACTCTGAGGGGGACACCTGCTGTGGGGGGACTCTGATGGCAACCCTGATGTAAGCAGGGACTATTATTAGGAAGAGGGCTCTCTGTGTTTACTGTCCATCCCCCCTCCTGTCAGAGAAGGAGAGCGAAGCAGCCGGAGATTGGAGCGCCCGTGTGAGTGGAGAGAGAGCAGCCGTGGGCTTTGAGTGAAAATATCCAACAGAATATCATACTGCCCCCATCATACTGCCCCATCAAAATTGCCCCTATCAAATTGCCTAATCATACTGCCACCATCAAAATTGCCCCATCATACTGCCACCTTCAAAATTTCCCCATCATACTGCCCCATCATAATTGCCCCATCAAAACTGCCCCCATCATACCGCCCCATCAAATTTCTTCTCTAACTGGTCAAAGAAACAGGTACCCGCCCCCCTCCTCTCCCCTGAAAGGTGACATGTGTGGCACCGCAGGAGGGGGAACGACAAATAAGCGGAGCTTCCCCTTTTGGGTGGAACTCGGCTTATGTATATACCGTAGTAAGCCCTGTATACAGATGTCACCTACTTATAATTCCAATTGTTACAGCTTTACAAGTAATCATGTACATAGAAATCACATTATACCAATGGATGCGGTCAGGGCTGCTGATAGAAATCATGGGGCCCCATACAGCCTACCTGACTGGGCCCCCTTCAGACCCACCCCTGGTCCCTTCTTCAGCCCCACCCATGGCCCCGCCCCCTGGCTCCTCCCCAGACCCACCTTGAAAAAAGTGCAGGTTTGTCTTCAAGTGCTATTTATCTTTCTCCAGCCAGTTATAAGTTTCATTATCCAAAAGAAATACTGTTTTCAGATGAGAACAGACCGCCTGCCAATGCCATAACACATGTAATGCCTGCAGAGAGACTGCAGACATCCTACAGGAGATGGTACAAGACTGCAGATATAGTACAAGAGACGGTCAGAGACTGCAGACATACTACAAGAGACGGTCAGAGACTGCAGACGTGGTGCAGCAGACGGTCAGAGACTGCAGACGTGGTGCAGCAGACGGTCAGAGACTGCAGACGTGGTGCAGCAGACGGTCAGAGACTGCAGACCTGGTGCAGGAGACGGTCAGAGACTGCAGACCTGGTGCAGGAGACGGTCAGAGACTGCAGACCTGGTGCAGGAGACGGTCAGAGAATGCAGACATGGTACAGGAGACGATCAGAGACTGCAGACATGGAACAGGAGATGATCAGAGACTGCAGACATGATACAGGAGACGATCAGAGACTGCAGACATGGTGCAGGAGACGGTCAGAGAATGCAGACATGGTACAGGAGACGATCAGAGACTGCAGACATGGAACAGGAGATGATCAGAGACTGCAGACATGATACAGGAGATGATCAGAGACTGCAGACATGGTACAGGAGATGATCAGAGACTGCAGACATGGTACAGGAGATGATCAGAGACTGCAGACATGGTACAGGAGATGATCAGAGACTGCAGACATAATACAGGAGATGGTCAGAGACTGCAGACATGATACAGGAGATGGTCAAAGACTGCAGACATGATACAGGAGATGATCAGAGACTGCAGACATAGTGCAGGAGATGGTCAGAGACTGCAGACATGGTGCAGGAGATGGTCAGAGACTGCAGACATGGTGCAGGAGATGGTCAGAGACTGCAGACATGATGCAGGAGATGATCAGAGACTGCAGACATGATACAGGAGATGATCAGAGACTGCAGACATGGTACAGGAGATGATCAGAGACTGCAGACATGGTACAGGAGATGATCAGAGACTGCAGACATAATACAGGAGATGGTCAGAGACTGCAGACATGATACAGGAGATGGTCAAAGACTGCAGACATGATACAGGAGATGATCAGAGACTGCAGACATAGTGCAGGAGATGGTCAGAGACTGCAGACATGGTGCAGGAGATGGTCAGAGACTGCAGACATGATGCAGGAGATGATCAGAGACTGCAGACATGATACAGGAGATGGTCAGAGACTGCAGACATGATACAGGAGATGATCAGAGACTGCAGACATGATACAGGAGATGATCAGAGACTGCAGACATGATACAGGAGATGGTCAGAGACTGCAGACATGATACAGGAGATGATCAGAGACTGCAGACATGGTACAGGAGATGATCAGAGACTGCAGACATAATACAGGAGATGGTCAGAGACTGCAGACATAATACAGGAGATGGTCAAAGACTGCAGACATGATACAGGAGATGGTCAAAGACTGCAGACATGATACAGGAGATGATCAGAGACTGCAGACATGATACAGGAGATGATCAGAGACTGCAGACATGATACAGGAGATGGTCAGAGACTGCAGACATGGTGCAGGAGACGGTCAGAGACTGCAGACATGATGCAGGAGACGATCAGAGACTGCAGACGTAATACAGGAGACGGTCAGAGACTGCAGACGTGGTGCAGGAGACGGTCAGAGACTGCAGACGTGGTGCAGGAGACGGTCAGAGACTGCAGACGTGGTGCAGGAGACGGTCAGAGACTGCAGACGTGGTGCAGGAGACGGTCAGAGACTGCAGACGTGGTGCAGGAGACGGTCAGAGACTGCAGACGTGGTGCAGGAGACGGTCAGAGACTGCAGACGTGGTGCAGGAGACGGTCAGAGACTGCAGACGTGGTGCAGGAGACGGTCAGAGACTGCAGACGTGGTGCAGGAGACGGTCAGAGACTGCAGACGTGGTGCAGGAGACGGTCAGAGACTGCAGACGTGGTGCAGGAGACGGTCAGAGACTGCAGACGTGGTGCAGGAAACGGTCAGAGACTGCAGACGTGGTGCAGAAGACGGTCAGAGACTGCAGACGTGGTGCAGGAGACGGTCAGAGACTGCAGACCTGGTGCAGGAGACGGTCAGAGACTGCAGACATGGTACAGGAGATGATCAGAGACTGCAGACATAATACAGGAGATGATCAGAGACTGCAGACATGATACAGGAGATGATCAGAGACTGCAGACATGGTACAGGAGATGATCAGAGACTGCAGACATGGTACAGGAGATGATCAGAGACTGCAGACATGGTACAGGAGATGATCAGAGACTGCAGACATGGTACAGGAGATGATCAGAGACTGCAGACATAATACAGGAGATGGTCAGAGACTGCAGACATAATACAGGAGATGGTCAAAGACTGCAGACATGATACAGGAGATGATCAGAGACTGCAGACATGGTACAGGAGATGATCAGAGACTGCAGACATAATACAGGAGATGGTCAGAGACTGCAGACATAATACAGGAGATGGTCAAAGACTGCAGACATGATACAGGAGATGATCAGAGACTGCAGACATAGTGCAGGAGATGGTCAGAGACTGCAGACATAGTACAGGAGATGATCAGAGACTGCAGACATGATACAGGAGATGATCAGAGACTGCAGACATGATACAGGAGATGATCAGAGACTGCAGACATAGTACAGGAGATGATCAGAGACTGCAGACATGATACAGGAGATGATCAGAGACTGCAGACATGATACAGGAGATGGTTGGCAGGAAATAATATGTTGTTAATAAAAAAATAAAATAAAACCCCTTTAGTATCACTTGGCTCATTACCAAAACACTGGGGAAAAAAAGAGGATAGCATTCCAAACAGCAATCAGAAAGGAGTATACTGATAAGAGAAGATCTCATGAGGTACAAGATTCCTACATAAGGATCCCAAGAAGAAAGTAGACAGAACACAAGTGTGCAGCCCCCCTGTGTGATAGACACAGACTGGATAGGAAGGTGCAGCAGAGGTGGGGGATGTGCGGCTTCCTAACACTCAGCACATCGGCTATCTGACTTGATGTTGTAAATGACCCCTCTCCTCCCCCGCTCAAGCAGCTCAACACCTGAAAGACGTCTTCCTGTGCTTCATGCTGGGAATGTAGTGACTGTTACGTGTGTTCTCTTATCACCAAAGGGTAATGACAGGGGATTAGACCGTCCGTCCAGACAGCAGCCTGTTCTGTCAGAGCCTCCATGCAGTGGCTTTCACACACAGCACACAGGTGGGAGGCGGCAGCAGCATTTGGGACATGAGAGACTCCTAAACTACAGAAGGAAGCCAGCTTCTTGGAGAAATACTCTCATTCATTCAGATTGCCCGGCCCCCCCTGCTGGCTGTGCCCGGTACAACAGGGCTATTTGTACTGGCTTATCTGCAGCCCTGGATGCGGTAAAAAAAAATTAAAAAAAATCTCCATTAAAAGTTAAATACAAAATAATCCACAAACTCCTCTTTACAGCAAGCACCACATAAGCCAAACACAGAAGTCATATTGTAACAACAGAATATTACATAGCTAGACAGGTTAGGCTGAAAAAATCAAATGTTCATCTAGCATGACAAATAAAGTTGGTCCAGTTGAAAAAAAAAAAAAAACACACCACACACACACACACATCATAGTGACCACTGTTGCCAGGAGACAATATAACAGTTGTAACAGTTCAGGACCAGATCAGTGATCTGCAGACCTTCAAACTGAGAGGAAGCAGCTTGCATTGCTCTTGTGAATTTACTGTTTACTGTTATTTACTGTTTATATTGTCTTGTTTTTGATACCCACATACTGCAGCTTTTTCACAATTAAATTTAATTCTTACTTTTACTATATAGGTGTAAATATCCATCTGGCCATAATGGATATTTTTGATTATAGGGCCTCAAAAAAGGTCAATACTAATGGGGTATTTGAACCTTATAAGGAGGAGGAGGGGGACCTTAGTGGCCTCTTCACTAGATTAAAAAACCTCACCATATCAGAGATTCATACAAAATGGGATGTTGCTTACCTGGAGACATACGTCAAGCTGAATATGGTCCCTAGAAGTTTAAGGTGGGAGGTCAGCCCACAAAAAGGGGATATTCAATTGGAAGACTGGTATAAATATTTCAATGAAGCTGGGGTTAGCCTCTTGAGATTCTTGATTGAAAGAAAGGTAGTTAAACTCTCACGATTAGATGAAGAAATCAAGACTCTTAAAGATAAACTAACCCCGCTTCAAGATACTGTAGAATATAAAGACAAGTCACAAGGTTTATTAAATGTTTTGGAAAAAGAGGATAGAGAACAGAAATATAAAAAAAAGAAAAAATACAAGAGGGACCTAGCTGATTATCATGGTGGGGTGGTGTTTGAATGGCAGAAAAAACTGTTGTCAACGAATGCCAGTCAGGATAACACCGCAATGGAAACAGCCCCCCCTGTGGCTAACTCTAACCATGGTAAACTACCTATCCCTAATAACCTGTATAGGAATAACGATAGGGGGAGAAGGGGATCTTACCAATCCCCCATTAGGCATAATAATCAGGCGAGAGGAGGTCCACCACAAAACTATCAATCTGGTCCCTCCCAACGCCCCTCCAGACCTAATCAAACAAATAGAGGTGGTCGGAATTCCAACACTCCCTACCATGGCTCTGGTCAAAATCAAGTACGTGCCTCTTATCCACGAGACACCTCTCACAATGGTGTTGGGTACAATTATGGAGGCCCCCCTGTCCGTGGCCCCCAGTATCCTCCCCAGATGGGAGGGTCCAGGGGTCCATTTCCGTTAAGAGATGGGGCACCATATCGTAATAATTCTGATTACTACTATCCACAATTTCCGATAGACAATCACCAAAATACATCAGGTACCAATGTCACTGACAACTGCTTTGGTTTTGGTGGTAACATGCAAAACAGATTTTATCCTCTGCGAGACCTGGAAGGTCCGATAGGAGATTTTGCTGAAGGGAGTGGTAACTCCTACCCCGTCAGAAATAATGGAACCTCCAGTTCATCCCTTCACCTTAACAATGGTGGTGGGTTGAATCCTAACAACTTAGCTATGGGGGGCTATGATTTACAACAGTGGGGTTTTCACAGGCCCAATCAAGGTACCAAGAGAACCGCGGATCAAGGAGAGGAACTAGAGGTGGCAGACGAATTCGAACAAAAAAGAAAAAAACTTTAGCGGGAAAGGGCATTTTTAATTTAAGCACAGTAATTTTAAATGATAAGGAGAAACAAGTACTTGATAAGGGTCTTAAATTTGCACCCCCCCGTAAGCTCAACAAATTTGAAACTTATATGGATGTTCACAAATTCATCCGTAGAGTTAATATCAAAAGATATATGCTTTCTAACCCAGTCACAGAGAGAAGGAATATATTTAATGACTACCAACATACTGGACTTGCCAACGCTTCTTTGTTCAACCCCCCTGGGGCGATGGCTCCATCTATTAGAGTGTTTAGAGATGTCTTGCTCAAAGATTTGGAAAAAATGCCCATTAAAAGGGCAAATAATAATCGCGATTTTCAAGCTGGGCTTGATTCACTATGTAAAAATAAAGAGATACTTATCAGACCTGCTGACAAGGGGGGGGGGATTGTTATTCTCAATAGATGTGATTATTTGGCAGAAATGTATAGGATCCTGAATGATAGGGACACATATACTCCTTTGAAAACAGACCCAAAGAATTCCTATCTTAGGGAACTCACCAAGATAGTTGATAATGGTTTTTTACAGGGTATCATCAACAAAAAAGAGAGGCTCTACCTTATACCCAAGGCACCGCGCACGCCGGTTATATATTACCTACCCAAGGTTCACAAACATCCTACTTGCCCCCCGGGACGTCCTATTGTAAGTGGAATAGATTCCCTTACGTCCCGGGTGGGCAAGTACATAGATTATTTCTTGCAGCCTTTGGTTGCTAAGATGCCCTCCCTTATCAGGGATTCGAAACACGTCATTAATATTTTATCCAACCATTCTCCCACCCCGTCTATGTGGATGGTCACTGCAGACGTGACATCCCTGTACATGGTAATACCCCATGATCTTGGCCTCTTTGCTGTTGAATATTATTTGAGACAGGATTCAGAGTTGTTCGATGAACAGATAAATTTTATCATGGATCTCTTAAGGTATGCGGCGTCGCATAACTATTTTTGGTTTGACGGACAGTTCTTCTGCCAGGATCGAGGAGTAGCTATGGGGGCTAAGTATGCCCCCAGCCTTGCTAACCTCTTTATGGCCCTATGGGAGGAGGACGTCGTCCATGTTTGCCAAAGGCCCCAACTCAAGCTGTGGGCCAGGTACATTGACGACGTCCTCCTCCTGTGGGATGGGCCCCGTGACGAATTGGATTTGTTTATGGAAGAGCTCAATAGAAACAACAGGGGGATTATCTTGAATTTTGAGGCCAGTCAATCTGATATCAACTTCCTAGACTTAAATATAGCTGTCTGTCATAACCAGTTTACCACTTCCACATTCTTCAAAAGTACAGACCGAAATTCCTATATATCTCTGGATAGCTGTCATCATAGATCATGGCTTCATTCTGTACCCAAAAGTCAGTTCACGCGATTAAAGCGAAACTGTTCGGATGACTCCAAATTTTTGGAACAGGCAGATGTGCTGATCCAGAGATTTCTAGAGAAGGGTTATCCCTTAGAAACTTTGAAATCTGACTTGGAAATAGTTCGTAACTTAGATAGGAGTGAACTCCTGGGTACTAGACCACCCCGTGAGTGGGACTCCTCTCGTATTCCCTTTATCACTACCTATTCTGTACAGCATAATAATATAAAAAACTTGATCCGTAAACATTGGCATATCTTGGAAAATGATCCTGTTCTTAAATCTATTTTACCAGCCAAACCACAGGTGGTATTTAAAGGGGCATCGTGTTTGAGGAACAGATTGGCTCCTAATGTTTTGGACCCCCCTATTAAGAAACCTTGTTTTTTTGGTAATTTGACAGGATATTATAAATGTGGTAGATGTCGAGTGTGCTCTATTAATAGAGGCACCCAAAGATGTACTCGAAGGTTTACTGCCCACAGCACACAAAAGGAATACGATATCGAGCCATTTATCACTTGTTCGACGGAGGGGGTCGTCTACCTACTCGTGCCCTTGCGGGTTACAATATGTGGGCAGGACTAGGCGACCCCTCTCCGTCAGACTAAATGAACATATCACCAATATTAAAAATGGATTCCCAAAACACCCAGTTTCTAAGCATTATTTAAACACGCATAATAAAGATCCCTCCAATACTATTTTCTTGGGGATTGATAAATATCGACCGCACTGGAGGGGTAGCTCTCTCGTTAGGAGTATCTCCAGACTAGAGATGCTATGGATCCACAAAATTAAATGTTACACCCCACATGGACTCAATTGACACAAATGCCTTTATTGACAACTCTTGAATATATTTCTGCCTGGGGTATTTGGGAGGAGTCTAGGCCCATATCCATTGGGAGTCTGTTCTTACAGTGTTCCTGTATAAAGTAAATGAAGAGTTTTGTATTTTATTTCCTCCTTTGGAGATACTTTATTTCAGTTCGCTGTACGAATTGAGAGTACTGGTTTAACATAATTGATTGAACCCATGGAGGAGATGGCTTTTATTAGATTTGGTTATCCGTTTTTGTGTATTGTTCAAACCTAACTTGCTGTGGACCACAGGAAATCATCTTTAGTCCTGCCATAGTGTAGAGATGGGTCCCCCTAAAGATCAATATTCATTATAGATATTTATTAGAACCATTTTCTTGTGAGAAGGTGAGATATTAGTATCCTCCACTTGGTATTAATTACCTGATTTGACTGATCCTTATGTAAATCCTTAAATGTGACCATGATAAATTTTTTATAGTTAATATTTAGAATAATCCTTTTAAGATTTTTTATAGATTAAAGCTCCATTTATATTTATTAGTTCATCCCTAGCCTGACCCTTTTTGTTCCTCTCATTATTTCTTACTTACAATATTCATTTATATTAATTCTAATAATATTATTTACCCTTTCCTATTTTTTCTTTTATATTGTATATTTTTATTTTCATATCAATTATATTAATCAAATTATAATGGCCCCCTTGGTATCCCATGAATGCTATTAATTTATTCCGGTTGATGCTAAGTGGAGGTCAAACGATTTTTGTGTGAATTATTTCAGGCGTTGTTTAAATTTATTTACGCTTTTTTATTCATTATAAAGTTTGAGTTGTTGCCAGACATGGTCTTCCATTGTCCAAAATGGCGGAATTGGATTCGTTCCATGTGACTAGATGGAATGCTAGATGATTTCCTGCTCTGGATCCAGATCGAGGCTTGGTTTCCATTGTTATTATTTATACCCAGACAACGTCATCGTGTGGCGAAACGCGCGTCGGGAGGAGCTGACGTGCTGACGTCTCGCGTGTTCAGGTGGTGGACGGGCGATTGCTTTAGCCGGCCGGCTTATGTCATTCCATGCTTTTATTCCTTTATACCATGTAAGTGTGTTTTCTACTTTTAATTAATAAATTAGTCTACTGGATTACGCTATGTCGTTTCCCTTCTTTCTCTTGGGGACCCCTTGAGTAACTTGTGTTCCGGTGCTCTGGAAGTGTCTATGAAAAGTTTTACGGGGACGACTCCTCTATGTGGTGTGGTGGATCATCGCCTCCATTCATCCCTTCTTTTTAAAGGCCCCGACCGGGTTAAGGTCACAAGCTTATTGAGCTTGCCTTGTGGTAAGCATATATATTTACTGGTGTTATCACATTGGTGCGGTGGAGGACTCATTTGTTTACCCAGCAAACATCACTTGGGAGATACTATCACAGGATTATATAATTCCTCATTTATATCTAAATGGACTTGATGATGCCTTTCTAGAGTTGTTTTTTTATGTGTATTTAACCCATTTAATTTATGGGCTGTTGTGTATTCACATATATTTAATCATATATGTCACTATATATATCATTTCTGGTGTACGTTTTTTAGGTAATTAGCGCTGCTACTTATTGCTAGTTGGTTTGTTGGGTGTGTATCTCACTTGTAGCGGCAGCTTTTTGAAAAAAAATGTTTTTATTTTATTTATTTATTTCTTTCAATATTTTTTTCAATATTTGTTATTATTCACTTTATAATTCATCACAGCGCGGTATTTACTGTTTATATTGTCTTGTGAATTTGTGACTTTCAGAGATTCCTATTGCGAATTATCTTGATTTTTTTTAAATTGTATTCAGTTTAACAACATCTATTAATGTATTTCACAAAGACAAAAAGCCCTGCAAAGAAATGCAGGATATTTAAAAATAAAATTTTCGATTTTCTGAGAAGGAAGGACCCCCAGTCACCGGAAGAGGAAACAAAACAAGGTAAGTATGTTGGACAGAACACCCAGGCACCAACAGAAAAGCCAGACCAAAGGAAGCATGATAAAAAGGTGACCCAGAAAAAATTCTGGGTAAGATTATTTGCTTCGCTTAGACTGACAAAGGATGAGGGTCCTAAAGAGAAAGATGAGAAAAAGACTCCAACAAAGAAGGCCAAACGAGGTTTTAGAGAGAGAGTTCGAGCTTTCCTAAAGCCTAAAAAGAGCCCTACAGAAAAGGCAGCAGTTGTTGAGACCCCAGAAAAGCCAGTAGTTCTTGAGAGCCCAGAAAAGCCAGTAGTTCTTGAGAGCCCAGAAAAGCCAGTAGTTCTTGAGAGCCCAGAAAAGCCAGTAGTTCTTGAGAGTCCAGAAAAGCCAGTAGTTCTTGAGACCCCAGAAAAGCCAGTAGTTCTTGAGACCCCAGAAAAGCCAGTAGTTCTCAAGACCCCAGAAAAGGCAGTAGTGGTTGAGATTACAGAAAAGCCAGCAGTTCCTGAGACCCTGGAAAAGCCTCAAGGTTCTCCAGAGAATGAGAGAAGGAGCTTCACAGAGCATTTTCCAAAGGAATCACAGCAAGAAGAATTCCAACATCAGGAAACACCAGATGTCATCACTGGCTCAGAGAAAAGAAGTAGCTCAGCATCCGATGAGCATACAAGCAGTGATAGATATTACTCTTGTGAATCAGGTGAGGAGATGGGGGGAAAGATGAATTCTAAGGCAGAAGGAGGCTTAGTTTCAAGACAAGCATCAAGTAAACAAGAACAAGGCACTTCAGGAAAACCAGCAGCTATAGACCCCGAACCTGTACCCTTGATTGTGGTAGGCACTTCAGAAAAACCAGAAGAATTCCAACATCAGGAAACACCAGATGTCATCACTGGCTCAGAGAAAAGAAGTAGCTCAGCATCCGATGAGCATACAAACAGTGATACATACCACTCTTGTGAATCAGGTGAGGAGATGGGGGGAAAGATGAATTCTAAGTCAGAGGGAGGCTTAGTTTCAAGACAAGCATCAAGTAAACAAGAAAAAGGCACTTCAGAAAAAACAGCAGCTATAGACCCCAAACCTGTACCCTTGATTGCTGGAAAAGATGAAAAACCAGGGCAGTCCTGCACCAGCCTCCAGACAGGCCTTGTCGCCTTCTCGGCTGAAAAATTCACCTTCTACAAGCTACTTGGGGCAGGACACTTTGGGCGCGTCTTGCTGGCTACCGATCATGAGAAAGGAAAACATGTAGCAGTAAAAAGATTGAAAAAGAGGAGACTGCTACATTGCAAAGGTTTCATTGGGGAGCACAAGGTCTTGCAACTAACACACGGATGCCAATTTTTAATTGCTGGGTATGCGGCATTCCACAATGATAACTATGTATATTATGTTATGGAACTGGCAAAAGGAGGGACCCTTCATGACCTGATATATCAGCGCAGAAGAAAACTGAGCTTTACAGTGGTGAGATTTATCACTGCGGAACTAGTGTGTGCCATTCAGTTTTTACATCGCAAATACATTATCCATAGAGACATAAAGCCTGACAATGTCTTATTCACAAGCGATGGACATGTAAAACTCACAGATTTTGGCCTTGCCTTAAAAAATCCTGATTGGAAAAAAAAAAAATATGGAACTGCTGGGACACCACAATATACAGCCCCCGAAGTAATACTAGGCAAGCCCTACAATGTGAGTGCTGATTGGTTTTCACTCGGAGTAACTGTCTTCGAGATGCTGGCCAGAAAACTCCCCTTCGATGGAGGGACAATAGCAGAAATACATGGGATGATTGTTCACAGGGTTCCACCGTGTCATGTTCTTAATTTAAAAGGAAGCGGCTTTGTGAGGAAACTGTTGGTAAAAGAACCAAAGGATAGAGCAAGTTTTGCCAATGGGATAAGGAGAGACTCATTTTTTTGCAATTTTAATTGGCAAAAACTGAAAGCTGGCAGAATACGTTCCCCTGTAAAACATAGACCCTTCATTCATGCAGATTTGAAAAAAAAGGTAAAGCTATCTCGTTATGAAGAAAAGAAGACTCCTCTTTCAAGTGAAGAACAGTTAGAATTTAAGGACATTGGCTTTGTCTGCCCCGACTGGGCTGACCATTACTATGTACATTCCACCAATGCAACCCAAAATCCTTAGAGGATGTAAACTTCCCTCTAATGTTTGTACCTATAGGTAAGCCTATAATAACGCTTACCTATAGGTGCTGTAAATATCTTCTAAACTTGCATAGTTTAGGAGATATTTACTGTATACTGCGCTGATGACGTCATCGGCGCATGCGCTCTGACGGAATGGTCGCCCATGCCATTTCTTCAGGGCTCTGTGAACGGCGGCTCCCGCACGCATGCGCAGGAGTGACGTCACGTGGCTCCGGCCAGTCACACAGCCGGAGTCCGCGGACCCGGAAGGAAGGTGGGTGAAGATGGATGTGGCCTCGAGCGGGAAAGACGAGGGCTTTGTTTGCAGGCAAGTTTCACATAATGTGCTAGTATATGATGCATACTAGCACATTATGCCTTAACTTTGCAGGTAAGAAAAAAAAGATTAAAAAAAAAAAAAAGAAGAGTTTACTTCCTCTTTAAGCAGCGTTAGATGTGAGGGGGAGGTGAGGAGCCGAAGACAGCAGCTTCGGATGAGGGTGAGGAGCAGGGGATAGCAGCACTGGGTTGAGGAGTAAGGAACTGAAAACAACAGGGTAAGAGAGTAGGGTGAAAGAGAGAGGGGGTGAGAGAGACAGGGGGGGGGTGAGATATATAGAGGGGGGTGAAAGAGAGAGAGGGGGTGTGAGAGAGAGGGGGTGTGAGAGACAGGGGGGGGGGAGGGAGTAAGATATATAGAGGAGGGTGAAAAAAAAGAGAGAGGGGGTGAGAGATGAGGGGGGGGGAGTGAGATATATAGAAGGGGGTGAAAGAAAGAGAGAGGGGGTGTGAGAGACGGGGGGGGGGGGTGAGATATATAGAGGGGGGTGAAAGAAAGAGAGAGAGGGGGTGTGAGAGACGAGGGGGGGGGGGTTAAAGAGAGGGAGTGAGATATATAGAGGGGGGGTGAAAGAGAGGGGGGGTGAAAGAGAGAGGGGGGGTGAGAGACAGGGGGGGAGAGGGAGTGAGATATATAGAGGGGGGGAAAGAGAGAGGGTGTGTGAGAGACGGGGGGGGTTAAAGAGAGGGAGTGAGGTACATAGAAGGGGGTGAAAGAGAGAGGGTGTGTGAGAGAGAGGGGAGTGAGATATATAGAGAGGGATAAGCGAGATGGGGGTGAAAAATAAAGAGTGGGGTGGGGAGTAATGAGAGACAGGCGAAGATGGATGCGGCCTTGAGCGGGGACGACGAGGGCTTTGTTTGCAGGTAAGTTTCACATAATGTGCTAGTATATGATGCATACTAGCACATTATGCCTTTACTTTGAAAGTAAGAAAAAAATATTTAAAAATAAAAAGGGGAGGGGAGGGAGAGTGATAAACAGAGGGGAGGGGAGAGAGAGAGAGAGAGAGAGAGAGAGAGAGAGAGAGAGAGAAACAGAGGGGAGAGAGAGAGAGAGACAGAGAGAGAGAGAAACAGAGGGGAGAGAGAGAAACAGAGGGGAGAGAGAGAGAGAGAGAGAGAGAGAAACAGAGGGGAGAGAGGGAAGGAGAGAGAGAGAGAGAGAGAGAGAGATCAAAAATGGAGGCGATAGAGAGGGGGGTGAGAGAGAGAGAAAAGCTGAGTTAGACTTACCGGTAACTCCTTTTCTGAGAGTCTTCCAGGACAGCCCATGAGACCTTGGGCTCCTCCTACCAGGACAGGAAACACGTCACCCCCACCAGATAAAAGGGCGGTCCTCCAGGCCCATGTCAGTATTCTCAAGAACCGTAGGACCCTGCAAAACATATGCATAATACACATAACTTCGGACAATACCGGGTGGGAATCCAGCTGTCCTGGAAGACTCTCAGAAAAGGAGTTACCGGTAAGTCTAACTCAGCTTTTCTCCAAGCGTCTTCCAGGACAGCCCATGAGACGATGAGCCAGAACTTACCAGTCTAGGGAGGGACAACTGCCTGAAGGACCTTACGACCAAACGCCTGCTCCTGAGCTGATAGGAGATCCAGGCGATAATGTTTAATGAAGGTCGAGTAACTGGACCAAGTGGCAGCCCTGCAAATTTGTTCCGGTGAGGCACCAGCCCTCTCAGCCCAAGACGTAGACAAGGCTCTAGTTGAGTGTGCAGTAACAAAAGGTGTAGGGACCTCCCTAATTTTGTAAGCTTCCAAGATGGCTTTCTTTATCCATCTAGCCAATGTGGCTTTAGATGCACTATTCCCCTTGTGAACTCCAGAAAAGAGGACAAACAAGGCATCAGTTTTCCTAAAGGTCTTCGTGACCTCAAGATAGACCAAAAGAATCCTTCTTACATCTAGAAAACTAAATTTTCTTTCTAAGTCGCCCTGTGGCGAACTACAAAAGGTTGGCAATACAATGTTTTGAGATCGGTGGAATGTACTTGCCACCTTGGGCAAAAAACCTGGATCGGTTCGTAACACAACTCGATCCTCAAAAATCGTGAGGAAGGGCTCCCTAACTAATAGGGCCTGCAACTCACTTACCCTACGAGCTGAGGTAACAGCTATAAGGAACACAGTTTTTAATGTAAGTAATTTAACTGACATACTTTCCAGAGGTTCAAACGGAAATTCTACCAGAGTTTGAAGTACTAGGGACAGATCCCACGTTGGACAACTTCTCACTACTACTGGTCTGGCCCTAGAGATAGATTTGAAAAATCTGGCTATAGTGGGATTTTCCAGGAGAGAAAACTGGAGGAACACACTAATAGCTGCCGCCTGTACCTTTAGGGTACTAACAGAAAGACCTTTGTCGACACCCTCTTGGAAAAATTCCAAAATAGACGGAATATCATGAGTTAATTTATCATTTTCAGATAACCATGAGTTAAACTTTTTCCAAACTTTGGAATATATGGCTCTAGTAACTGGCTTCCTGCAATTAACGAGAGTCCTGACTACTTTGTCAGAGAACCCTTGGGCGCTCAGTATCTTTTCTTCAGATACCAGGCCGTCAAGTTTAAGGAAACCACCTGAGGGTGTGATACTGGACCCTGCAATAATAGGTCTTCCCTTTTCGGAAGACTCCACGGAGGCTCTGAAACCAGAGACTGTAGCAGGGAAAACCATGGCCTCTTGGGCCAAAACGGGGCAATTAGAATCAGATCTGTCTCTTCCAGCCGAAACTTCCGGAGGACTTCTGGAATCAGCCTGATTGGCGGAAAGGCATAACATAGGCCTGGAGGCCACGGGTTCGCCAGAGCATCGATCCCCAAGGCTTGGTCTGCCGGGTTCATGGAAAAGAATATCTCCGTCTTGCGGTTGTTTCAGTTTGCGAACAAATCCGCTACCGGATAACCCCATCTCTTGGTGAGGTCTGCAAAGACTTCGGGATGAAGGGACCAGTTGTCTCGGTCTATCCTGTGACGGCTGAGATAATCTGCCAGGCAATTGTTTTTCCCCTTCAGGTGTACAGCAGAAATGGAGGCTAGATTCCCCTCTGCCCATGAAAGGATCTCCTGGGCAATGGACTGAAGCCTCCGGCTTCTCGTGCCTCCCTGCTTGTTGATATACGCGACTGACGCTATATTGTCTGACAGGATTTGGAGGTTGTGACCCCTGATCTCCATCTGAAAAGACTGGAGGGCTCTCTGGACTGCAAGCAGCTCTCTTTGATTGGATGAGGCCCTTGCCTCCTCTGGGGACCACTCTCCTTGTGCTACTGCATTGCTGAGGTGGGCCCCCCATCCCCAGGAACTCGCATCCGTGGTAATCCTTCGGGAAATGGGAAAGGACCATGGGAGACCTCCTGCTAGGTGCTGACCAGCTCTCCACCACCACAGGCTTCTTTTTATCCTGTCGGGAAGCCAGATCCTTGACTCCAGGGACCTTACATCCCCGTCCCAGTTTCTTAAAAGAAACCTTTGTAACGGACGCTGACGGAGTCTCGCCCATGGTACTGCGGGAAAACATGAGGTCATAAGACCCACTGCCCTCGACACCTGTCTCAGAGAGACCGACTGGTTGGTCTGCAATGTAGACATAGTCTGGAACACTTTGGTAATCTTCTCCTGAGGAAGAAAAACTTTTTGGTTCACGGAGCAAAAATCGTAACCCAGATAAGTTACTTTCTGGGCTGGAATCAAGGACGATTTTTCTTTGTTTATTAGCCAGCCTAGGGACTGTAAGAAGTCCTGTACAGCCTGGAGATCTTCCAACAGCCTTTGGTATGATTTTGCCACTATCAGGAGGTCGTCTAAGTAAGGGATAACCGTTATTGCCTTTAATCTTAGAGGAGCCAGCACTTCCCCCAACACCTTCGTAAAGATGCGTGGGGCTGAGGAAAGACCGAAGGGGAGGGCCTGAAATTGAAAATGTCGGGTCCCCATACCCGTCTTCACTGCCAATCTCAAAAACTTTTGGAAGGCTGGATGGATAGGGATGTGAAGATAAGCATCCCTTAAGTCCAACGTGGCCATAAAGCAGTTTGGGTATAGTAGGTTTTTGATTGTAAAAACCGTCTCCATACGGAAATGCTTGTATCTGATGGACTTGTTTAAGGTCCGGAGATTCAGGATAAGTCGAAACTTTCCTGCTGGCTTTCTGACCACAAATACATGGGGATAGAATCCCTTGCCCCGCTCCGATCGAGGAACAAGAATCAGGACTTTTTGATCTAATAGGTCTCCGATCTGGAGACCCAGAGCCCTTGCTTTCTCCCGATCTTGTGGAGGAAATGTGACCAACAAACGTTCTGGTGGTTGGTGAACAAACTCCAGCCTGTACCCGTTGGTCACTAGGTCCAGGACGAAGGGGCTCAGAGTGACTGCTGCCCACTGTGGGATGAAGGCCCTCAATCTCCCTCCCACCGGGGAACACAAGTCACTGCGGCTTGGCGGCTGTTGAGGAGGGTTAAATAGCACTCCCCTTTGCCTCTGCCTTTGTGCCCAGTCCAATGCTTTTTCGGCCTGCTGTCCTTTTCTCTAGGACTCTGTTGCCTGTTTTGGCCACGAAAAATTTTTCTGGCTGTCTGAACTCTCTTTTTCTCTGGAAACGCCTTTTTCTTATCAGCCGTGCGTTCCAGTGCCTCCTGTAGACCTGGGCCAAATAAATGATCGCCAGTTAAAGGAAGGCCACAAAGGCGCAACTTGGAGGCCGAGTCCCCTGACCAGGTCTTAAGCCAAAGGCTTCTCCTGGCCGAGTTCACTAGAGCCGAAGTCCTGGCTGACATTCTTACCGACTCAGTGGAAGAATCTGCCAAAAAACCCACTGCCTGAAATAGGAGAGGAAAAGACTTTAAAATTTGCTCTCTGGAGGTACCTGCTGACAGATGTGACTGAATCTGAGTCAACCAAACCTCTAGATTTCTGGCCACACAAGTGGAAGCCAAAGCTGGTTTCAGGTTTCCAACTGCTGAGTCCCAGGCTCTGTGGAGAAGGATATCCCCCCTCTTGTCCATCGGATCCTTAAGCGTACCCATATCATCAAACGCCAGGTCCGAGTTTTTTTGAAACTTTTGAAAGAGGTGCGTCTAACTTGGGATTCTCATTCCCTGGCTGCGCAGTGTCCTCATCAAAAGGAAACCTCCTTTTCAGGTTACTGGAGAAGAATGGTTTTCTCTCAGGATTATCCCATTCCAGTTTAATAGTGTCAACCAAAGAACTATGAACTGGAAACACTCTTGATTTTCTCTTATGTAATCCTTTATACATAAGATCATGTTTCGATAACTGAACCTCTTCCTCTTTTAATTCAAGGGTAGTATAGATAGCCTTTAATAAGTCATCTACATCCTCAACAGATAACTTAAATCTTGAGCCTCGAGTGGATTCTCTATCTCTGGGCTCTGTATCTGACCCTGATTCTTCCAGAGAAGAACGGGTAGATCTGACCTCAGCCTCAGAGTCTTCACTCTCTGCCTGCTGCGGAGTGCTTACAGACGCCTTCAGTGAAGACGGACTCTCTGCTGGAGTCTGGAGCTTGTCAATAAGCGTTCTAAAGGAACTGAAGGTGGATGCAAGCTCATCCCTAACAGAAGTAAGCATCTTCTGGCAAGAGGCAACCGGGTCATCCTTTACTAGGCCTTCTATACAGGTGCGACAAACTGCTTTGCTCCATGAGGAGCTCAATTTGTTTGCGCAAACTGCACATTTCCTTTTAAGTGGCTGCGCTTGGGCCTTGTCCTGAGTGCAAGACAAAATAAATGACCCACAATGTAATTAAAGCCACACAATCACTCCGTAACACCACGTGCAGGAGGGAGGAAATGTGTCCCCTTACACCCACTACTACAGAGGGGGGAGGGGGAGGGAACACTCACAGGGATAGTAAGGTGGTGACAGAACACCCCAGGCTTACCTGTGAGGTGCTGGTGTTGGGAACTGCATCCGCTGCCTGTGCAGGTACTGCAGGAGGATCCATTCTGCCCCTCTTGGTCATCCACAGCCTGGCTGCTTAACACCAAGAAACACCAGCAGCCAGCGTTCTCCGTTCGCGCCGTTTATGAAGACTGGAACCTCGTCTCCGGCGCCCGATGATGATGTCATATGCCCCGGAAGTAACCCTCTCCAGGCACTTCCTGTGGGCCAGCTTGGAGCGCAATAGCTCCGCCCCCTCGAACGCTGCGGCTTCCTCCATTCCTTGCTCAGATCAGCCAGGCTGTCGGCAGGGAAGGACAACCGAAGCTCAGCTGAGCTAGAGTGCAATGCACTGCGCTAGGGGCACGACCTCACACCGGTCCTGGCCCTCTCCAGGCACTGAGGACAGAGAACAGCAACACAGCCAACCTCCCCAGCGGTGTGCTGCTTCTGGCAGAGGAAGAGGTAAGTGATATGCCCCAGAAAAAGGCCATACAAAGCCCCTGCTTATAAGGCCTATGGGAGCAGGTTCCATGAACATGTTACCCCCCGTCCGGAGGAAACACAAATAACTGACATGGGCCTGGAGGACCGCCCTTTTATCTGGTGGGGGTGACGTGTTTCCTGTCCTGGTAGGAGGAGCCCAAGGTCTCATGGGCTGTCCTGGAAGACGCTTGGAGAAAAGGAGGATAATATTGTGTGCAAGTCTGTTTGTCCAGTCTGATGGTTGGATGGTGCTGTATGTATGCACAGAAGGTAGGCTGGGATCTCTGTGCTCGTTAAGTCCCAGGGGCTATAAGAGTACAGAAGGGGTCCTGTGCTCATTTCAACAGCTGGATGACTCTCCCGCTGCTCATGTTAAAATGCACATTTTAGGCCTGATGGTTACAAACCCCCAAAACATGACATTTAGTTTGTTGTGTTCATTCATACACTGAAGCATAGTAAACACAGTTTACTATGCTACAGTTATAAACGAATGCCGTTAGTGTGTTCATTTAGAAAAGGAAGGGGATAGTAACTTACAAATTTACTAGCACTCCATTCTGAAACATCCCTCGCAGGAGCTCAGGGGAAAAGAGAGGAGGGAAGCCAGCAGCACTGCAAGAGGGAGCAACACAGGGGAAGCCCAGGCAATGGGGGGGGGGATCAGCACCACACAGTGATTAGGGTGTACCCAGGCACAACTGGCACACCCCCTGCGCACACCTATGGATACACACAAATAACTTAGCACTAGGAAATGTTAGTTGGTTCCGTATTCTCTAGGGTCAGTACTGGGAGATGGTTGGGGGGGGTGATGTATCAGCCCCCTATAAGTAAAAACAAGAATGTATATACAACATATCAATGATGTTACAATAGGATAGCCAACATGTTTTGCGGTTTATATCCGCTTCTTCAGGGCTTGCTTGTTCCCTAACTCACTCGGCATCTGTGTTTGAGTAAAACATAAATTCATATATAAATCACTTTGCACATTATATATATATATATATATTTATGGGTGGAGCCCTATGTCCGATATGGACATAGATAACATTTGTAGTTAACATAAAACTTACCATCGGAAATAGACCTGGAAGTGTGGACTTACCATATGAAATGGACCTGAAAGTGTGCCTTGGTCTGCTGGTCGGTATGCCAGAATAAGGGGGCATACCCTAGTTTAAGAAATGATTATTCTGTAGAGAGAAATGAATGAATGAAATGAATGCCTTGAAATGGGGATGGGAGGGTGGGTATCGCGCACAGGAAACCGACAAGCACCACAGGTGAGCGGGCTGCTTAAATACCCCCCGGGCTCCTCCCATAAATTCAGGCCACCATACTGGCCTTCCTACTGATGGGTGGAGCCCTATGTCCGATATGGACATAGATAACATTTGTAGTTAACATAAAACTTACCATCGGAAATAGACCTGGAAGTGTGGACTTACCAGATGAAATGGACCTGAAAGTGTGCCTTGGTCTGCTGGTCGGTATGCCAGAATAAGGGGGCAAAAACATTCAGGCAGGGGTGTGGTTTTATGAGTTCTGGCTTTATTTATTTGAGCAAGTTTGGTGAATGCTTGTGCCGTTTCCACCTAAGGAGTGGGGACGTACCGGGCGAGGTAGGCAGAGTTTCACCTGCTAGGTCTCTTGATGACGTGGTCTGGGACCCATGACGACATGCTGCCAAGGCTGCCCCAATACTAAAGAGTGACTGGAGTGCTGACTGGGGTCGAGGTTTGTGCAGCGTAGAAGAACCCCAGGTGTTTGATGAACTGGCAGGCACTCGAGGGTTGGCCGAAAGGTAATAGGGGACTAGAGTTTGAGTGTTCCGGTAGGAGTGACAGTAGGCGGTCGAGTATGGTTACTGGCCACCGGACGTTGTTTACTTTATGGAGATGGATGTCTATCCTGGAGCTTGATTGCTGGGTTTTGGACACTGCAGGGTGGAGGATGAAATGGTGTTGGCAGCGAGCCAACTACTCAGAACTTGGCCTGCGGGATTGCTGCGGGTGAACTCGCTGGGCCGCCAGAACCCGTGATAGGCCAAATAAATGGCTGCTTGTATGGCCAAACTGGGGAGAAGGCCCAATAGCGTACTGGTTAATATAGTAGACATGTCCCAGAAGATGGCAGCCTGGAACGAACATGCCGTGGACATTAAACTGGTGTTGCCAAGATAATTACACCAGCGTGCGCAGGAAGGACATCACAGAGCGATGCGGACCTGGCTTCATTAAGAGGCTCGCCTCGGACCGCATGTCGGTGGCAAAGCCACGGCCTGTCCTGTCCAGTTAAGACCCTGGAGTTAAGCGGTTGCCATGACCGGGTGTAACTTGAAGAGGGAGGAAGTCCGGGTAAACCCGGGGTTTTAGGAGTGTCTCTGGGGGCCATGTACTTGTAACCGATGAATGGCCAAAAATTGCCGCGATGCCTGTGGTGGCTGTGGCATCTGTCGCTACCTGGGGTGACAAGGGCGACGTAGGTGATAAGACCCTAGAGTTAAGGTATAATCGTTGATACACCGATCCACGTACTACGGGACCTTCCGACATTGATAGGTCCACATTTTTAGGAAAGACTGCAGCTACTTGTTAGTACACACCCGTGTATAGGTGAAGTCTTGGGGAACTAACCTGATACGGGTCAGTTTGTCAAGGGGGAGGCTGGCCTGCGTGGTATTCGTTAACTCGGAGGAGGTTATTGTAGACCTCGGTTCCGGATTATTGAGTTTTTTGAGACTACAAGCTGAAGGACATAATGGTATTACCAGCGAGTCAAGTTGTGTCTACGTAGTACCTGGCTGCCTGTGCCAGTGAAGTGAATTTGTTAGGCCGTAGAAAACCACAGAGGGCCAGGTAGATGGCTGCTTGTATGGCTAGACTGGGGAATGTCTGAGGTGTTGACATGTCCCTGAAGATGGCAGTTGTGATGGGCAAGCGTTTGCCATTTAGCTATGGGCTGATGCTTCTGGACGCCACGTAGAAAGGATCCTACTGTATGAGCCGTAAACACGGATGACTCTCTGGGGTCCTGTGAGGGCAAGAAATGCTGGATGTTGGCTAGGTATAGCCTGATGATGTTAAGAGGAGCCAGCTGTGTGTGGGAATACGATACCTGGTGCGGGGATGGAACCTGAAGTCAACTGACCTAAGCGAGAAATGACACAGAAATTGATGAGTGGTTCGTATGAAATGCCACTGGAGACAAGTGGCCGATTAAGTGCCACAGAAGAATGATGTGTGACTGATTGTGTGCCACTGGAAATGTGTACTGATTGCAAGAAGTCATGCTAAGATGCGAGCCCTGCAACGATTGCAAGAGTTGTGCTTAAATACGTGTTTGCAACAATTGCCAGGGAGTTTGTGTCAATGGTGATGTGTTTGCCGTGACTGCGGGAAGTCCGTATTACTGCATGTGCTTGCACGGGCTGCAAGGAGTTATACTTGGATGCGTGTCTGCAACGATTATAAAGTTGTGTTTGAATGCATGCTTGCCATGATTGCAAGAAATTATGCTTGGGTGTGTCCCTGCAACATTTTGCAAGAAGTTGTGACTGGATGCGTGCTTGCAATGATTGCAAGAAGTTATGCTTGGATGCATGCTTGCAACGTTTGCAAGAAGTTGTGCTAAGATGCGTGTCTTGTAATAATTGTAAGATTCGTGCTTGAATGTGTGCTTGCAACGACTGCAAGGGGGTTTCTGTCGGTGGAGATGTGTTTGTAGTGACTGTGAAAAGTTCTTATTGCTGCATGTGCTTGCAAGACTGCAAGAGTTTAAGCTTGGATGCGTACTCGCAACGACTGCAAAAAGTTATGCTTGAATGCATGCCTGCAACGTTTGCAAGAAGTTTATGATTGGATGCGTGTTTGAAATGATTGCGAGAATTTGTGCTTGGATGTGTGCTTGCAACGATTGCAAGACGTTCTGTTTGGATGCGTACTTGCAACGATTGCAAGAAGTCATGATGGGATGTGTGCTTGCAACAATAGCAAGAAGTTATGTTTCGATGTGTGCTTGCAATGAAATGCAAGAAGTTGTGTTTGGATGCGTATTTGCGACGATTGCAAAAAGTTAAACTTGGATGTGCTGTGACTATGAGGGGGAATAGCAGCAAGGCGAAGGTTTCAACGAATAAATCGGGACCATGACTGAGCTTCGAAGGAAGACGGGGGTGCCCCCCCCTTTTTTTTTTTTTGACTGACCTAGAGGAAATGACAGATGAGAACCGGTGGAGGGTTTGACTACCCGGTTTGAAAGGTAAATTGTAACATGTTTAAGCGACAGGTGCATGGCATTAAATAAATGAGTGAACTGTTTGTGCCATGCCAGAGGCACGAATTGGTGTGCCATGACTGCGCCAATGAGGCCGCGCCAACTGGGGCTTGCCAGGATGAATCGATGTCTGACGGATGCCCTGAACTTGAATCGGGGCGCGGCATGCGACAACGAAATAAATGAAATGTTTGCCTTAGAGTGAAATGAATGAAAAACGTTTCGCCATGACAGAGGTACGAATCGGTCGTGCCGCAGCTGCAACTGACAGCGACCCGGACTCTGGAGCATGTACTGAAATGAGGCAAAAGAAACGCTGGTGCATGCCGGATTACATTGGTGCATCACGGATGCGACTGGATTTGAATTGGAGTGTGGTATGTAACCGTGAAATGTTTGCCCTGGCAAAGGCACGAATTGGTTGTGCCGCAACTGATAGCTAACCAAGTTCTGATGCAGGTGTTGGCTGAGGTCCAAGCGTTTTATTTATACTACTTTATATATATATATATATATATATATATATATATATATATATATATATATATATATATACACATATACATACATACATATATGTTTTTTTTTCGACTGCGACAAATGACGAGTCGGACTATGGAGTACGAATGAAATGAGGCCAAGACAACTGGGGCGCGCCGGGACGAATCGGTGCATCTTGGATGCTACTGGATTCGAATCGGGGCGCGGTACGTGACAGTGAGATGAGTGAAATGATGAAATGAATGAAATGATTTGTCATGGTAGAGGCACGTGCCATGACAGAGGCACGAGTCGATCATGTCGCGATTGCAACTGACAACGACCGGACTCTGGAGAATGTACTGAAATGTGGCCGAAAATACCTGGGGCACGCCGGGACGAATCGTTGCATCATGGATGCGACTGGATTCGAATCGAAGCGTGATTCGTGACAGTTGAAATGATTCCCATGACAGAGGCACGAATCGTTGAGCCGCAAACTACGACTGACAATGAACCGGACTCTGGAGCATGTCCAGAAATGAGGCCGGGCCCTGGGGCACGCCGTAACGAATCGGTGCATCGAAGATGCGACTGGATTCGAACCGAAACGCGGTAAGTAAAGGGGTAACATTTGTTGCCATGACAGAGGCGCAAATCGATCATGCCGCTATAGCGACTGACTGCGAATCGGACTCTGGAGCATGTACTGAAATGTGGCCAATACCTGGGGCACGCCGAGACGAATCGGTGCATTTCCATGCGACTGAATTCGTAACGGAGCGTGATACGTGGCATGATAACCATGACAGAGGTACGAATCGGTGAGTCGAAAGCGACTGATAATGACGTGACTCTGGAGCATGTACTGAAATGAGGCCGTAACTACTGGGGCACACCGGAGCGAATCGGTGCATCTTTAGATGCGACTAGATTCGAATGGGAGCGCGGTACGTGACTGAAATGAAAGAAATGATTCAAAATGGTTTGAAATGTTAGAAATGTATTTAGAAATGTTCAAAAATGAGAAATGATTGGTATCGAACTGACGTGGTTCGATAAGGATGCAAATCGCTATGGCTGTCTACTGACACATGTTTAACAACTTAGACATGCCTGAAATGAAGCAACGCCTGCGTCGCGGTGGTTTTCTCAGATAACGCGAAATGGTAACATAACGATAGTACGAGTGATATACATTGCGGTACGTTCGTGAAATTTGCGAGTGATTCGTAAGTGTTGAATGTAGTCTCCGGGTTGACGGGATTTCGGCGACGAGTGATTTGTCGGGTAAATGGCTGGTTTTAGCACTTATATTATCCCAACACCATGCTTGAAATGTATTTTTATTATTACATTAAATATAGACCCCCCTCCCTCAGTACGTACCCCCCTCTAGACTAAGTATAGACCCCCCTCCCTCAGTAGGGACCCCCCTCTCCACTAAGTATAGAAACCCCTCCCTCAGTACGGACCCCCCTCTCCACTAAGTACAGACCCCCCTCCTTCAGTACGTAACCCCCTTCTCCACTAAGTACAGACCCCCCTCTCCACTAAGCATAGACCCCCCCCTTCCACTTGTGCTAGTAGAGAGGTGGAGGTCAGAAATGTGCTGGGGGGCGCTTTTTACCTTTTTCATGATCACTATCCCTTTCCTCAGTCCATCTATATACATATAATAATATAAGTTTAACAACAGACCTCAGATCAGAAAACAGCACAGGAGGGGACTAAAGAACAGCAAGGGGGGGGGGGACTCAAGAAGAGCACAGGTGGTACCAGAGGACAGCAGGAGGTTGGAGAGCAGAGAAGTTGCTGGGGAAGATCACAGAGGGGCCAGGAGAGCGTTGAGGGACCTGTGGGCAGCAGAAGTAAACTGTATAGGAGGGGTGGCATATATAGGAACTGATGTCCTCCATGTTCTTCTTGCAGCCACTGAATGCCCGCTTTTCTTCCTTTACCACCTGCAGGCATTCAGTGGCTGTGAGAAGAACATGGAGGGCATCAGTTCTTCTATATGTCGCCCCTCCTATACAGGTTTAGAGGGAAGCTGCATGGGCCCCCTGGAGTATGAGGCTGGGTTGCAATGGCGACTGAAAATTGGGCGTTTCTTCACAGCACTTCCCCTTTATATAGACAAAATAGTGCCTTTGGACACACAGAATTGATTGCTGGAGTAAAACAAGCCCAAATGGGAATAACAATGATAACCCCCAGCAAGTGTCAAGGTCAGCAATAGCTCCCCAGTAAGTATAAGGGCCAGATAATCTCCAGTACATGTCAGGGTCAGCCATAATAACCAGCAAAACATAATAACTAACCCCCGGAACAGAACAAAAATAAACCTCCAGCATAGCACAAAAATGAACCACAAGCACGACACAATAAACCTCCAATATTGCACAATAATTAGCCCCTTAGCATGGCAGAACAATTAAATCCCAGCATGGCACAATAATTTAGCACAGCAATAAACCCCCAGGAATATGCATTAATAACTATCAGAACTACACAATTAACCCAACACTGTACAATAATTAACCTCCAGGATAATAGCAGTCAGTGAGCCCCCTTTATTGTAAAACTTACAACAGAGAATATACAGTGAAGAATTCAGCACTATATGTGGTCTCCATAAGTACCTAGATTAGGAGTGACACCCTAGGATGCCCAGAGCAGGAATGACCCCTAAGATCACAGTGCCCATATAGATCAGGCTTGCTCCTTAGAATGCCCAGATGAGGAGTGCCCCCTCAGAGTGTACAGAGCAGAAAAAGTGACCCCTCAGAGTACCCAGAGCAGCAGAAAGTCCTCTTCAAATGCCCAGAGCAGGAGTGACCAATTAGATCAGTGCCAATATAGACCATGCTTCCCTCTTAAAAGTGCCACAAATAGGAGTGCCCCTTTAGAGCTTCCCCCATAGACTGTCAAGATTAAAGTGCCCAGAGCAGGAGTGACCCCCTCAGAGTGCCCAGAGCAGGAGAGTGACCCCGTAAGTGTGCCCAGAGCAGGAGAGTGACCCCGTAAGTGTGCCCAGAGCAGGAGAGTGACCCCCTCAGAGCACCCAGAGCAGGAGAGTGACCCCATAAGTGTACCCAGAGCAGGAGAGTGACCCCCTCAGAGCAGGAGAGTGACCCCCTAAGTGTACCCAGAGCAGGAGAGTGACCCCCTAAGTGTACCCAGAGCAGGAGAGTGACCCCCCAAGTGTACCCAGAGCAGGAGCGTGACCCCCCAAGTGTACCCAGAGCAGGAGCGTGACCCCCCAAGTGTACCCAGAGCAGGAGCGTGACCCCCCAAGTGTACCCAGAGCAGGAGCGTGACCCCCAAGTGTACCCAGAGCAGGAGCGTGACCCCCTAAGTGTACCCAGGCAGGAGAGTGACCCCCTCAGAGTTCCCAGAGGAGGAGAGTGACCCCCTAAGTGTACCCAGAGCAGGAGAGTAACCCCCTAAGTGTACCCAGAGCAGGACAGTGACCCCGCAAATGTATCCAGAGCAGGAGAGTGACCCCCTCAGAGTACCTAGAGCAGGAAAGTGACCCCCTAAGTGTACCCAGAGCAGGAGAGTAACCCCCTCAGAGTTCCCAGAGCAGGAGAGTGACCCCGTAAGTGTACCCAGAGCAGGAGAGTGACCCCGTAAGTGTACCCAGAGCAGGAGAGTGACCCCCTCAGAGTACCCAGAGCAGGAGAGAGACCCCCTAAGTGTACCCAGAGCAGGAGAGTGACCCACTAAGTGTACCCAGAGCAGGAGCGTGACCCCCCAAGTGTACCCAGAGCAGGAGCGTGACCCCCCAAGTGTACCCAGAGCAGGAGCGTGACCCCCTAAGTGTACCCAGGCAGGAGAGTGACCCCCTCAGAGTTCCCAGAGGAGGAGAGTGACCCCCTAAGTGTACCCAGAGCAGGAGAGTAACCCCCTAAGTGTACCCAGAGCAGGACAGTGACCCCGCAAATGTATCCAGAGCAGGAGAGTGACCCCCTCAGAGTACCTAGAGCAGGAAAGTGACCCCCTAAGTGTACCCAGAGCAGGAGAGTAACCCCCTCAGAGTTCCCAGAGCAGGAGAGTGACCCCGTAAGTGTACCCAGAGCAGGAGAGTGACCCCGTAAGTGTACCCAGAGCAGGAGAGTGACCCCCTCAGAGTACCCAGAGCAGGAGAGTGACCCCCTAAGTGTACCCAGAGCAGGAGAGTGACCCACTAAGTGTACCCAGAGCAGGAGCGTGACCCCCTAAGTGTACCCAGAGCAGGAGAGTAACCCCCCAAGTGTACCAAGAGCAGGAGAGTGACCCCCTAAGTGTACCCAGAGCAGGAGAGTGACCTCCTAAGTGTACCCAGAGCAGGAGAGTGACCCCGTAAGTGTACCCAGAGCAGGAGAGTGACCCCGTAAGTGTACCCAGAGCAGGAGAGTGACCCTCTCAGAGTACCCAGAGCAGGAGAGTGACCCCCTAAGTGTACCCAGAGCAGGAGAGTGACCCCCTAAGTGTACCAAGAGCAGGAGAGTGACCCCCTAAGTGTACCAAGAGCAGGAGAGTGACCCACTAAGTGTACCCAGAGCAGGAGAGTGACCCCCCCAAGTGTACCCAGAGCAGGAGCGTGACCCCCTAAGTGTATCCAGAGCAGGAGTGTGACCCCCCAAGTGTACCCACAGCAGGAGCGTGACCCCCTAAGTGTACCCAGGCAGGAGAGTGACCCCCTCAGAGTTCCCAGAGGAGGAGAGTGACCCCCTAAGTGTACCCAGAGCAGGAGAGTGACCCCGTAAATGTATCCAGAGCAGGAGAGTGACCCCGTAAATGTATCCAGAGCAGGAGAGTGACCCCGTAAATGTATACAGAGCAGGAGAGTGACCCCGTAAGTGTACCCAGAGCAGGAGAGTGACCTCCTAAGTGTACCCAGAGCAGGAGAGTGACCCCCTAAGTGTACCCAGAGCAGGAGAGTGACCTCCTAAGTGTACCCAGAGCAGGAGAGTGACCCCGTAAGTGTACCCAGAGCAGGAGAGTGACCCCCTCAGAGTACCAAGAGCAGGAGAGTGACCCACTAAGTGTACCCAGAGCAGGAGAGTGACCCCCTAAGTGTACCCAGAGCAGGAGAGTGACCCCCCAAGTGTATCCAGAGCAGGAGAGTGACCCCGTAAGTGTACCCAGAGCAGGAGAGTAACCCCCCAAGTGTACCCAGAGCAGGAGCGTGACCCCCTAAGTGTATCCAGAGCAGGACCGTGACCCCCTAAGTGTATCCAGAGCAGGAGAGTGACCCCCTCAGAGTTCCCGGAGGAGGAGAGTGACCCCCTAAGTGTACCCAGAGCAGGAGAGTAACCCCCTAAGTGTACCCAGAGCAGGAGAGTGACCCCCTAAGTGTACCCAGAGCAGGAGAGTGACCCCCTAAGTGTACCCAGAGCAGGAGAGTGACCTCCTAAGTGTACCCAGAGCAGGAGAGTAACCCCCCAAGTGTACCCAGAGCAGGAGAGTGACCCCGTAAATGTATCCAGAGCAGGAGAGTGACCCCGTAAATGTATCCAGAGCAGGAGAGTAACCCCCCCAAGTGTACCCAGAGCAGGAGAGTGACCCCCTAAGTGTACCCAGAGCAGGAGAGTAACCCCCCCAAGTGTACCAAGAGCAGGAGAGTGACCCCCTAAGTGTACCCAGAGCAGGAGAGTGACCCACTAAGTGTACCCAGAGCAGGAGAGTGACCCCCTCAGAGTACCAAGAGCAGGAGAGTGACCCCCTAAGTGTACCCAGAGCAGGAGAGTGACCCCCTAAGTGTACCCAGAGCAGGAGAGTGACCCCCCAAGTGTATCCAGAGCAGGAGAGTGACCCCGTAAGTGTACCCAGAGCAGGAGAGTAACCCCCCAAGTGTACCCAGAGCAGGAGCGTGACCCCCTAAGTGTATCCAGAGCAGGACCGTGACCCCCTAAGTGTATCCAGAGCAGGAGAGTGACCCCCTCAGAGTTCCCGGAGGAGGAGAGTGACCCCCTAAGTGTACCCAGAGCAGGAGAGTAACCCCCTAAGTGTACCCAGAGCAGGAGAGTGACCCCCTAAGTGTACCCAGAGCAGGAGAGTGACCCCCTAAGTGTACCCAGAGCAGGAGAGTGACCTCCTAAGTGTACCCAGAGCAGGAGAGTAACCCCCCAAGTGTACCCAGAGCAGGAGAGTGACCCCCTAAGTGTACCCAGAGCAGGAGAGTAACCCCCCAAGTGTACCCAGAGCAGGAGAGTGACCCCCTAAGTGTACCCAGAGCAGGAGAGTGACCCCCTAAGTGTACCCAGAGCAGGAGAGTGACCCCCTCAGAGTTCCCGGAGGAGGAGAGTGACCCCCTAAGTGTACCCAGAGCAGGAGAGTAACCCCCTAAGTGTACCCAGAGCAGGAGAGTGACCCCCTAAGTGTACCCAGAGCAGGAGAGTGACCCCCTAAGTGTACCCAGAGCAGGAGAGTGACCCCCTAAGTGTACCCAGAGCAGGAGAGTGACCCCGTAAATGTATCCAGAGCAGGAGAGTGACCCCGTAAATGTATCCAGAGCAGGAGAGTAACCCCCCCAAGTGTACCCAGAGCAGGAGAGTGACCCCCTAAGTGTACCCAGAGCAGGAGAGTAACCCCCCCAAGTGTACCAAGAGCAGGAGAGTGACCCCCTAAGTGTACCCAGAGCAGGAGAGTGACCCACTAAGTGTACCCAGAGCAGGAAAGTGACCCCCTCAGAGTACCAAGAGCAGGAGAGTGATCCCCTAAGTGTACCCAGAGCAGGAGAGTGACCCCCTAAGTGTACCCAGAGCAGGAGAGTGACCCCCTAAGTGTACCCAGAGCAGGAGAGTGACCCCCCCAAGTGTACCCAGAGCAGGAGAGTGACCCCCTAAGTGTACCCAGAGCAGGAGAGTGACCCCCTAAGTGTACCCAGAGCAGGAGAGTGACCCCCTAAGTGTACCCAGAGCAGGAGAGTGACCCCCCAAGTGTATCCAGAGCAGGAGAGTGACCCCGTAAGTGTACCCAGAGCAGGAGCGTGACCTCCTAAGTGTATCCAGAGCAGGACCGTGACCCCCTAAGTGTATCCAGAGCAGGAGAGTGACCCCCTCAGAGTTCCCGGAGGAGGAGAGTGACCCCCTAAGTGTACCCAGAGCAGGAGAGTAACCCCCTAAGTGTACCCAGAGCAGGAGAGTGACCCCCTAAGTGTACCCAGAGCAGGAGAGTGACCTCCTAAGTGTACCCAGAGCAGGAGAGTAACCCCCCAAGTGTACCCAGAGCAGGAGAGTGACCCCGTAAATGTATCCAGAGCAGGAGAGTGACCCCGTAAATGTATCCAGAGCAGGAGAGTAACCCCCCCAAGTGTACCCAGAGCAGGAGAGTGACCCCCTAAGTGTACCCAGAGCAGGAGAGTGACCCCCTCAGAGTACCAAGAGCAGGAGAGTGACCCCCTAAGTGTACCCAGAGCAGGAGAGTGACCCCCTAAGTGTACCCAGAGCAGGAGAGTGACCCCCTAAGTGTACCCAGAGCAGGAGAGTGACCCCGTAAATGTATCCAGAGCAGGAGAGTGACCCCGTAAATGTATCCAGAGCAGGAGAGTAACCCCCCCAAGTGTACCCAGAGCAGGAGAGTGACCCCCTAAGTGTACCCAGAGCAGGAGAGTGACCCACTAAGTGTACCCAGAGCAGGAGAGTGACCCCCTCAGAGTACCAAGAGCAGGAGAGTGACCCCCTAAGTGTACCCAGAGCAGGAGAGTGACCCCCTAAGTGTACCCAGAGCAGGAGAGTGACCCCCTAAGTGTACCCAGAGCAGGAGAGTGACCCCGTAAATGTATCCAGAGCAGGAGAGTGACCCCGTAAATGTATCCAGAGCAGGAGAGTAACCCCCCCAAGTGTACCCAGAGCAGGAGAGTGACCCCCTAAGTGTACCCAGAGCAGGAGAGTAACCCCCAAGTGTACCAAGAGCAGGAGAGTGACCCCCTAAGTGTACCCAGAGCAGGAGAGTGACCCACTAAGTGTACCCAGAGCAGGAAAGTGACCCCCTCAGAGTACCAAGAGCAGGAGAGTGATCCCCTAAGTGTACCCAGAGCAGGAGAGTGACCCCCTAAGTGTACCCAGAGCAGGAGAGTGACCCCCTAAGTGTACCCAGAGCAGGAGAGTGACCCACTAAGTGTACCCAGAGCAGGAGAGTGACCACCTCAGAGTTCCCAGAGCAGGAGAGTGACCCCGTAAGTGTATCCAGAGCAGGAGAGTGACCCCCTAAGTGTACCCAGAGCAGGAGAGTGACCCCCTAAGTGTACCCAGAGCAGGAAAGTGACCCCCTAAGTGTACCCAGAGCAGGAGAGTGACCCCCTAAGTGTACCCAGAGCAGGAGAGTGACCCCCCAGTGTACCCAGAGCAGGAGAGTAACCCCCTAAGTGTACCCAGAGCAGGAGAGTGACCCCCTAAGTGTACCCAGAGCAGGAGAGTGACCTCCTAAGTGTACCCAGAGCAGGAGAGTAACCCCCCAAGTGTACCCAGAGCAGGAGAGTGACCCCGTAAATGTATTCAGAGCAGGAGAGTGACCCCGTAAATGTATCCAGAGCAGGAGAGTAACCCCCCCAAGTGTACCCAGAGCAGGAGAGTGACCCCCTAAGTGTACCCAGAGCAGGAGAGTAACCCCCCCAAGTGTACCAAGAGCAGGAGAGTGACCCCCTAAGTGTACCCAGAGCAGGAGAGTGACCCACTAAGTGTACCCAGAGCAGGAGAGTGACCCCCCCAGAGTACCAAGAGCAGGAGAGTGACCCCCTAAGTGTACCCAGAGCAGGAGAGTGACCCCCTAAGTGTACCCAGAGCAGGAGAGTGACCCCCCAAGTGTATCCAGAGCAGGAGAGTGACCCCGTAAGTGTACCCAGAGCAGGAGAGTAACCCCCCAAGTGTACCCAGAGCAGGAGCGTGACCCCCCAAGTGTACCCAGAGCAGGAGCGTGACCCCCCAAGTGTACCCAGAGCAGGAGCGTGACCCCCAAGTGTACCCAGAGCAGGAGCGTGACCCCCTAAGTGTACCCAGGCAGGAGAGTGACCCCCTCAGAGTTCCCAGAGGAGGAGAGTGACCCCCTAAGTGTACCCAGAGCAGGAGAGTAACCCCCTAAGTGTACCCAGAGCAGGACAGTGACCCCGCAAATGTATCCAGAGCAGGAGAGTGACCCCCTCAGAGTACCTAGAGCAGGAAAGTGACCCCCTAAGTGTACCCAGAGCAGGAGAGTAACCCCCTCAGAGTTCCCAGAGCAGGAGAGTGACCCCGTAAGTGTACCCAGAGCAGGAGAGTGACCCCGTAAGTGTACCCAGAGCAGGAGAGTGACCCCCTCAGAGTACCCAGAGCAGGAGAGAGACCCCCTAAGTGTACCCAGAGCAGGAGAGTGACCCACTAAGTGTACCCAGAGCAGGAGCGTGACCCCCCAAGTGTACCCAGAGCAGGAGCGTGACCCCCCAAGTGTACCCAGAGCAGGAGCGTGACCCCCTAAGTGTACCCAGGCAGGAGAGTGACCCCCTCAGAGTTCCCAGAGGAGGAGAGTGACCCCCTAAGTGTACCCAGAGCAGGAGAGTAACCCCCTAAGTGTACCCAGAGCAGGACAGTGACCCCGCAAATGTATCCAGAGCAGGAGAGTGACCCCCTCAGAGTACCTAGAGCAGGAAAGTGACCCCCTAAGTGTACCCAGAGCAGGAGAGTAACCCCCTCAGAGTTCCCAGAGCAGGAGAGTGACCCCGTAAGTGTACCCAGAGCAGGAGAGTGACCCCGTAAGTGTACCCAGAGCAGGAGAGTGACCCCCTCAGAGTACCCAGAGCAGGAGAGTGACCCCCTAAGTGTACCCAGAGCAGGAGAGTGACCCACTAAGTGTACCCAGAGCAGGAGCGTGACCCCCTAAGTGTACCCAGAGCAGGAGAGTAACCCCCCAAGTGTACCAAGAGCAGGAGAGTGACCCCCTAAGTGTACCCAGAGCAGGAGAGTGACCTCCTAAGTGTACCCAGAGCAGGAGAGTGACCCCGTAAGTGTACCCAGAGCAGGAGAGTGACCCCGTAAGTGTACCCAGAGCAGGAGAGTGACCCTCTCAGAGTACCCAGAGCAGGAGAGTGACCCCCTAAGTGTACCCAGAGCAGGAGAGTGACCCCCTAAGTGTACCAAGAGCAGGAGAGTGACCCCCTAAGTGTACCAAGAGCAGGAGAGTGACCCACTAAGTGTACCCAGAGCAGGAGAGTGACCCCCCCAAGTGTACCCAGAGCAGGAGCGTGACCCCCTAAGTGTATCCAGAGCAGGAGTGTGACCCCCCAAGTGTACCCACAGCAGGAGCGTGACCCCCTAAGTGTACCCAGGCAGGAGAGTGACCCCCTCAGAGTTCCCAGAGGAGGAGAGTGACCCCCTAAGTGTACCCAGAGCAGGAGAGTGACCCCGTAAATGTATCCAGAGCAGGAGAGTGACCCCGTAAATGTATCCAGAGCAGGAGAGTGACCCCGTAAATGTATACAGAGCAGGAGAGTGACCCCGTAAGTGTACCCAGAGCAGGAGAGTGACCTCCTAAGTGTACCCAGAGCAGGAGAGTGACCCCCTAAGTGTACCCAGAGCAGGAGAGTGACCTCCTAAGTGTACCCAGAGCAGGAGAGTGACCCCGTAAGTGTACCCAGAGCAGGAGAGTGACCCCCTCAGAGTACCAAGAGCAGGAGAGTGACCCACTAAGTGTACCCAGAGCAGGAGAGTGACCCCCTAAGTGTACCCAGAGCAGGAGAGTGACCCCCCAAGTGTATCCAGAGCAGGAGAGTGACCCCGTAAGTGTACCCAGAGCAGGAGAGTAACCCCCCAAGTGTACCCAGAGCAGGAGCGTGACCCCCTAAGTGTATCCAGAGCAGGACCGTGACCCCCTAAGTGTATCCAGAGCAGGAGAGTGACCCCCTCAGAGTTCCCGGAGGAGGAGAGTGACCCCCTAAGTGTACCCAGAGCAGGAGAGTAACCCCCTAAGTGTACCCAGAGCAGGAGAGTGACCCCCTAAGTGTACCCAGAGCAGGAGAGTGACCCCCTAAGTGTACCCAGAGCAGGAGAGTGACCTCCTAAGTGTACCCAGAGCAGGAGAGTAACCCCCCAAGTGTACCCAGAGCAGGAGAGTGACCCCGTAAATGTATCCAGAGCAGGAGAGTGACCCCGTAAATGTATCCAGAGCAGGAGAGTAACCCCCCCAAGTGTACCCAGAGCAGGAGAGTGACCCCCTAAGTGTACCCAGAGCAGGAGAGTAACCCCCCCAAGTGTACCAAGAGCAGGAGAGTGACCCCCTAAGTGTACCCAGAGCAGGAGAGTGACCCACTAAGTGTACCCAGAGCAGGAGAGTGACCCCCTCAGAGTACCAAGAGCAGGAGAGTGACCCCCTAAGTGTACCCAGAGCAGGAGAGTGACCCCCTAAGTGTACCCAGAGCAGGAGAGTGACCCCCCAAGTGTATCCAGAGCAGGAGAGTGACCCCGTAAGTGTACCCAGAGCAGGAGAGTAACCCCCCAAGTGTACCCAGAGCAGGAGCGTGACCCCCTAAGTGTATCCAGAGCAGGACCGTGACCCCCTAAGTGTATCCAGAGCAGGAGAGTGACCCCCTCAGAGTTCCCGGAGGAGGAGAGTGACCCCCTAAGTGTACCCAGAGCAGGAGAGTAACCCCCTAAGTGTACCCAGAGCAGGAGAGTGACCCCCTAAGTGTACCCAGAGCAGGAGAGTGACCCCCTAAGTGTACCCAGAGCAGGAGAGTGACCTCCTAAGTGTACCCAGAGCAGGAGAGTAACCCCCCAAGTGTACCCAGAGCAGGAGAGTGACCCCCTAAGTGTACCCAGAGCAGGAGAGTAACCCCCCAAGTGTACCCAGAGCAGGAGAGTGACCCCCTAAGTGTACCCAGAGCAGGAGAGTGACCCCCTAAGTGTACCCAGAGCAGGAGAGTGACCCCCTCAGAGTTCCCGGAGGAGGAGAGTGACCCCCTAAGTGTACCCAGAGCAGGAGAGTAACCCCCTAAGTGTACCCAGAGCAGGAGAGTGACCCCCTAAGTGTACCCAGAGCAGGAGAGTGACCCCCTAAGTGTACCCAGAGCAGGAGAGTGACCCCCTAAGTGTACCCAGAGCAGGAGAGTGACCCCGTAAATGTATCCAGAGCAGGAGAGTGACCCCGTAAATGTATCCAGAGCAGGAGAGTAACCCCCCCAAGTGTACCCAGAGCAGGAGAGTGACCCCCTAAGTGTACCCAGAGCAGGAGAGTAACCCCCCCAAGTGTACCAAGAGCAGGAGAGTGACCCCCTAAGTGTACCCAGAGCAGGAGAGTGACCCACTAAGTGTACCCAGAGCAGGAAAGTGACCCCCTCAGAGTACCAAGAGCAGGAGAGTGATCCCCTAAGTGTACCCAGAGCAGGAGAGTGACCCCCTAAGTGTACCCAGAGCAGGAGAGTGACCCCCTAAGTGTACCCAGAGCAGGAGAGTGACCCCCCCAAGTGTACCCAGAGCAGGAGAGTGACCCCCTAAGTGTACCCAGAGCAGGAGAGTGACCCCCTAAGTGTACCCAGAGCAGGAGAGTGACCCCCTAAGTGTACCCAGAGCAGGAGAGTGACCCCCCAAGTGTATCCAGAGCAGGAGAGTGACCCCGTAAGTGTACCCAGAGCAGGAGCGTGACCTCCTAAGTGTATCCAGAGCAGGACCGTGACCCCCTAAGTGTATCCAGAGCAGGAGAGTGACCCCCTCAGAGTTCCCGGAGGAGGAGAGTGACCCCCTAAGTGTACCCAGAGCAGGAGAGTAACCCCCTAAGTGTACCCAGAGCAGGAGAGTGACCCCCTAAGTGTACCCAGAGCAGGAGAGTGACCTCCTAAGTGTACCCAGAGCAGGAGAGTAACCCCCCAAGTGTACCCAGAGCAGGAGAGTGACCCCGTAAATGTATCCAGAGCAGGAGAGTGACCCCGTAAATGTATCCAGAGCAGGAGAGTAACCCCCCCAAGTGTACCCAGAGCAGGAGAGTGACCCCCTAAGTGTACCCAGAGCAGGAGAGTGACCCCCTCAGAGTACCAAGAGCAGGAGAGTGACCCCCTAAGTGTACCCAGAGCAGGAGAGTGACCCCCTAAGTGTACCCAGAGCAGGAGAGTGACCCCCTAAGTGTACCCAGAGCAGGAGAGTGACCCCGTAAATGTATCCAGAGCAGGAGAGTGACCCCGTAAATGTATCCAGAGCAGGAGAGTAACCCCCCCAAGTGTACCCAGAGCAGGAGAGTGACCCCCTAAGTGTACCCAGAGCAGGAGAGTGACCCACTAAGTGTACCCAGAGCAGGAGAGTGACCCCCTCAGAGTACCAAGAGCAGGAGAGTGACCCCCTAAGTGTACCCAGAGCAGGAGAGTGACCCCCTAAGTGTACCCAGAGCAGGAGAGTGACCCCCTAAGTGTACCCAGAGCAGGAGAGTGACCCCGTAAATGTATCCAGAGCAGGAGAGTGACCCCGTAAATGTATCCAGAGCAGGAGAGTAACCCCCCCAAGTGTACCCAGAGCAGGAGAGTGACCCCCTAAGTGTACCCAGAGCAGGAGAGTAACCCCCAAGTGTACCAAGAGCAGGAGAGTGACCCCCTAAGTGTACCCAGAGCAGGAGAGTGACCCACTAAGTGTACCCAGAGCAGGAAAGTGACCCCCTCAGAGTACCAAGAGCAGGAGAGTGATCCCCTAAGTGTACCCAGAGCAGGAGAGTGACCCCCTAAGTGTACCCAGAGCAGGAGAGTGACCCCCTAAGTGTACCCAGAGCAGGAGAGTGACCCACTAAGTGTACCCAGAGCAGGAGAGTGACCACCTCAGAGTTCCCAGAGCAGGAGAGTGACCCCGTAAGTGTATCCAGAGCAGGAGAGTGACCCCCTAAGTGTACCCAGAGCAGGAGAGTGACCCCCTAAGTGTACCCAGAGCAGGAAAGTGACCCCCTAAGTGTACCCAGAGCAGGAGAGTGACCCCCTAAGTGTACCCAGAGCAGGAGAGTGACCCCCCAGTGTACCCAGAGCAGGAGAGTAACCCCCTAAGTGTACCCAGAGCAGGAGAGTGACCCCCTAAGTGTACCCAGAGCAGGAGAGTGACCTCCTAAGTGTACCCAGAGCAGGAGAGTAACCCCCCAAGTGTACCCAGAGCAGGAGAGTGACCCCGTAAATGTATTCAGAGCAGGAGAGTGACCCCGTAAATGTATCCAGAGCAGGAGAGTAACCCCCCCAAGTGTACCCAGAGCAGGAGAGTGACCCCCTAAGTGTACCCAGAGCAGGAGAGTAACCCCCCCAAGTGTACCAAGAGCAGGAGAGTGACCCCCTAAGTGTACCCAGAGCAGGAGAGTGACCCACTAAGTGTACCCAGAGCAGGAGAGTGACCCCCCCAGAGTACCAAGAGCAGGAGAGTGACCCCCTAAGTGTACCCAGAGCAGGAGAGTGACCCCCTAAGTGTACCCAGAGCAGGAGAGTGACCCCCCAAGTGTATCCAGAGCAGGAGAGTGACCCCGTAAGTGTACCCAGAGCAGGAGAGTAACCCCCCAAGTGTACCCAGAGCAGGAGCGTGACCCCCCAAGTGTACCCAGAGCAGGAGCGTGACCCCCCAAGTGTACCCAGAGCAGGAGCGTGACCCCCAAGTGTACCCAGAGCAGGAGCGTGACCCCCTAAGTGTACCCAGGCAGGAGAGTGACCCCCTCAGAGTTCCCAGAGGAGGAGAGTGACCCCCTAAGTGTACCCAGAGCAGGAGAGTAACCCCCTAAGTGTACCCAGAGCAGGACAGTGACCCCGCAAATGTATCCAGAGCAGGAGAGTGACCCCCTCAGAGTACCTAGAGCAGGAAAGTGACCCCCTAAGTGTACCCAGAGCAGGAGAGTAACCCCCTCAGAGTTCCCAGAGCAGGAGAGTGACCCCGTAAGTGTACCCAGAGCAGGAGAGTGACCCCGTAAGTGTACCCAGAGCAGGAGAGTGACCCCCTCAGAGTACCCAGAGCAGGAGAGAGACCCCCTAAGTGTACCCAGAGCAGGAGAGTGACCCACTAAGTGTACCCAGAGCAGGAGCGTGACCCCCCAAGTGTACCCAGAGCAGGAGCGTGACCCCCCAAGTGTACCCAGAGCAGGAGCGTGACCCCCTAAGTGTACCCAGGCAGGAGAGTGACCCCCTCAGAGTTCCCAGAGGAGGAGAGTGACCCCCTAAGTGTACCCAGAGCAGGAGAGTAACCCCCTAAGTGTACCCAGAGCAGGACAGTGACCCCGCAAATGTATCCAGAGCAGGAGAGTGACCCCCTCAGAGTACCTAGAGCAGGAAAGTGACCCCCTAAGTGTACCCAGAGCAGGAGAGTAACCCCCTCAGAGTTCCCAGAGCAGGAGAGTGACCCCGTAAGTGTACCCAGAGCAGGAGAGTGACCCCGTAAGTGTACCCAGAGCAGGAGAGTGACCCCCTCAGAGTACCCAGAGCAGGAGAGTGACCCCCTAAGTGTACCCAGAGCAGGAGAGTGACCCACTAAGTGTACCCAGAGCAGGAGCGTGACCCCCTAAGTGTACCCAGAGCAGGAGAGTAACCCCCCAAGTGTACCAAGAGCAGGAGAGTGACCCCCTAAGTGTACCCAGAGCAGGAGAGTGACCTCCTAAGTGTACCCAGAGCAGGAGAGTGACCCCGTAAGTGTACCCAGAGCAGGAGAGTGACCCCGTAAGTGTACCCAGAGCAGGAGAGTGACCCTCTCAGAGTACCCAGAGCAGGAGAGTGACCCCCTAAGTGTACCCAGAGCAGGAGAGTGACCCCCTAAGTGTACCAAGAGCAGGAGAGTGACCCCCTAAGTGTACCAAGAGCAGGAGAGTGACCCACTAAGTGTACCCAGAGCAGGAGAGTGACCCCCCCAAGTGTACCCAGAGCAGGAGCGTGACCCCCTAAGTGTATCCAGAGCAGGAGTGTGACCCCCCAAGTGTACCCACAGCAGGAGCGTGACCCCCTAAGTGTACCCAGGCAGGAGAGTGACCCCCTCAGAGTTCCCAGAGGAGGAGAGTGACCCCCTAAGTGTACCCAGAGCAGGAGAGTGACCCCGTAAATGTATCCAGAGCAGGAGAGTGACCCCGTAAATGTATCCAGAGCAGGAGAGTGACCCCGTAAATGTATACAGAGCAGGAGAGTGACCCCGTAAGTGTACCCAGAGCAGGAGAGTGACCTCCTAAGTGTACCCAGAGCAGGAGAGTGACCCCCTAAGTGTACCCAGAGCAGGAGAGTGACCTCCTAAGTGTACCCAGAGCAGGAGAGTGACCCCGTAAGTGTACCCAGAGCAGGAGAGTGACCCCCTCAGAGTACCAAGAGCAGGAGAGTGACCCACTAAGTGTACCCAGAGCAGGAGAGTGACCCCCTAAGTGTACCCAGAGCAGGAGAGTGACCCCCCAAGTGTATCCAGAGCAGGAGAGTGACCCCGTAAGTGTACCCAGAGCAGGAGAGTAACCCCCCAAGTGTACCCAGAGCAGGAGCGTGACCCCCTAAGTGTATCCAGAGCAGGACCGTGACCCCCTAAGTGTATCCAGAGCAGGAGAGTGACCCCCTCAGAGTTCCCGGAGGAGGAGAGTGACCCCCTAAGTGTACCCAGAGCAGGAGAGTAACCCCCTAAGTGTACCCAGAGCAGGAGAGTGACCCCCTAAGTGTACCCAGAGCAGGAGAGTGACCCCCTAAGTGTACCCAGAGCAGGAGAGTGACCTCCTAAGTGTACCCAGAGCAGGAGAGTAACCCCCCAAGTGTACCCAGAGCAGGAGAGTGACCCCGTAAATGTATCCAGAGCAGGAGAGTGACCCCGTAAATGTATCCAGAGCAGGAGAGTAACCCCCCCAAGTGTACCCAGAGCAGGAGAGTGACCCCCTAAGTGTACCCAGAGCAGGAGAGTAACCCCCCCAAGTGTACCAAGAGCAGGAGAGTGACCCCCTAAGTGTACCCAGAGCAGGAGAGTGACCCACTAAGTGTACCCAGAGCAGGAGAGTGACCCCCTCAGAGTACCAAGAGCAGGAGAGTGACCCCCTAAGTGTACCCAGAGCAGGAGAGTGACCCCCTAAGTGTACCCAGAGCAGGAGAGTGACCCCCCAAGTGTATCCAGAGCAGGAGAGTGACCCCGTAAGTGTACCCAGAGCAGGAGAGTAACCCCCCAAGTGTACCCAGAGCAGGAGCGTGACCCCCTAAGTGTATCCAGAGCAGGACCGTGACCCCCTAAGTGTATCCAGAGCAGGAGAGTGACCCCCTCAGAGTTCCCGGAGGAGGAGAGTGACCCCCTAAGTGTACCCAGAGCAGGAGAGTAACCCCCTAAGTGTACCCAGAGCAGGAGAGTGACCCCCTAAGTGTACCCAGAGCAGGAGAGTGACCCCCTAAGTGTACCCAGAGCAGGAGAGTGACCTCCTAAGTGTACCCAGAGCAGGAGAGTAACCCCCCAAGTGTACCCAGAGCAGGAGAGTGACCCCCTAAGTGTACCCAGAGCAGGAGAGTAACCCCCCAAGTGTACCCAGAGCAGGAGAGTGACCCCCTAAGTGTACCCAGAGCAGGAGAGTGACCCCCTAAGTGTACCCAGAGCAGGAGAGTGACCCCCTCAGAGTTCCCGGAGGAGGAGAGTGACCCCCTAAGTGTACCCAGAGCAGGAGAGTAACCCCCTAAGTGTACCCAGAGCAGGAGAGTGACCCCCTAAGTGTACCCAGAGCAGGAGAGTGACCCCCTAAGTGTACCCAGAGCAGGAGAGTGACCCCCTAAGTGTACCCAGAGCAGGAGAGTGACCCCGTAAATGTATCCAGAGCAGGAGAGTGACCCCGTAAATGTATCCAGAGCAGGAGAGTAACCCCCCCAAGTGTACCCAGAGCAGGAGAGTGACCCCCTAAGTGTACCCAGAGCAGGAGAGTAACCCCCCCAAGTGTACCAAGAGCAGGAGAGTGACCCCCTAAGTGTACCCAGAGCAGGAGAGTGACCCACTAAGTGTACCCAGAGCAGGAAAGTGACCCCCTCAGAGTACCAAGAGCAGGAGAGTGATCCCCTAAGTGTACCCAGAGCAGGAGAGTGACCCCCTAAGTGTACCCAGAGCAGGAGAGTGACCCCCTAAGTGTACCCAGAGCAGGAGAGTGACCCCCCCAAGTGTACCCAGAGCAGGAGAGTGACCCCCCCAAGTGTACCCAGAGCAGGAGAGTGACCCCCCCAAGTGTACCCAGAGCAGGAGAGTGACCCCCTAAGTGTACCCAGAGCAGGAGAGTGACCCCCTAAGTGTACCCAGAGCAGGAGAGTGACCCCCTAAGTGTACCCAGAGCAGGAGAGTGACCCCCCAAGTGTATCCAGAGCAGGAGAGTGACCCCGTAAGTGTACCCAGAGCAGGAGCGTGACCTCCTAAGTGTATCCAGAGCAGGACCGTGACCCCCTAAGTGTATCCAGAGCAGGAGAGTGACCCCCTCAGAGTTCCCGGAGGAGGAGAGTGACCCCCTAAGTGTACCCAGAGCAGGAGAGTAACCCCCTAAGTGTACCCAGAGCAGGAGAGTGACCCCCTAAGTGTACCCAGAGCAGGAGAGTGACCTCCTAAGTGTACCCAGAGCAGGAGAGTAACCCCCCAAGTGTACCCAGAGCAGGAGAGTGACCCCGTAAATGTATCCAGAGCAGGAGAGTGACCCCCTAAGTGTACCCAGAGCAGGAGAGTGACCCCCTCAGAGTACCAAGAGCAGGAGAGTGACCCCCTAAGTGTACCCAGAGCAGGAGAGTGACCCCCTAAGTGTACCCAGAGCAGGAGAGTGACCCCCTAAGTGTACCCAGAGCAGGAGAGTGACCCCGTAAATGTATCCAGAGCAGGAGAGTGACCCCGTAAATGTATCCAGAGCAGGAGAGTAACCCCCCCAAGTGTACCCAGAGCAGGAGAGTGACCCCCTAAGTGTACCCAGAGCAGGAGAGTGACCCACTAAGTGTACCCAGAGCAGGAGAGTGACCCCCTCAGAGTACCAAGAGCAGGAGAGTGACCCCCTAAGTGTACCCAGAGCAGGAGAGTGACCCCCTAAGTGTACCCAGAGCAGGAGAGTGACCCCCTAAGTGTACCCAGAGCAGGAGAGTGACCCCGTAAATGTATCCAGAGCAGGAGAGTGACCCCGTAAATGTATCCAGAGCAGGAGAGTAACCCCCCCAAGTGTACCCAGAGCAGGAGAGTGACCCCCTAAGTGTACCCAGAGCAGGAGAGTAACCCCCAAGTGTACCAAGAGCAGGAGAGTGACCCCCTAAGTGTACCCAGAGCAGGAGAGTGACCCACTAAGTGTACCCAGAGCAGGAAAGTGACCCCCTCAGAGTACCAAGAGCAGGAGAGTGATCCCCTAAGTGTACCCAGAGCAGGAGAGTGACCCCCTAAGTGTACCCAGAGCAGGAGAGTGACCCCCTAAGTGTACCCAGAGCAGGAGAGTGACCCACTAAGTGTACCCAGAGCAGGAGAGTGACCACCTCAGAGTTCCCAGAGCAGGAGAGTGACCCCGTAAGTGTATCCAGAGCAGGAGAGTGACCCCCTAAGTGTACCCAGAGCAGGAGAGTGACCCCCTAAGTGTACCCAGAGCAGGAAAGTGACCCCCTAAGTGTACCCAGAGCAGGAGAGTGACCCCCTAAGTGTACCCAGAGCAGGAGAGTGACCCCCCAGTGTACCCAGAGCAGGAGAGTAACCCCCTAAGTGTACCCAGAGCAGGAGAGTGACCCCCTAAGTGTACCCAGAGCAGGAGAGTGACCTCCTAAGTGTACCCAGAGCAGGAGAGTAACCCCCCAAGTGTACCCAGAGCAGGAGAGTGACCCCGTAAATGTATTCAGAGCAGGAGAGTGACCCCGTAAATGTATCCAGAGCAGGAGAGTAACCCCCCCAAGTGTACCCAGAGCAGGAGAGTGACCCCCTAAGTGTACCCAGAGCAGGAGAGTAACCCCCCCAAGTGTACCAAGAGCAGGAGAGTGACCCCCTAAGTGTACCCAGAGCAGGAGAGTGACCCCCCCCAGAGTACCAAGAGCAGGAGAGTGACCCCCTAAGTGTACCCAGAGCAGGAGAGTGACCCACTAAGTGTACCCAGAGCAGGAGAGTGACCCCCCCAGAGTACCAAGAGCAGGAGAGTGACCCCCTAAGTGTACCCAGAGCAGGAGAGTGACCCCCTAAGTGTACCCAGAGCAGGAGAGTGACCCCCCAAGTGTATCCAGAGCAGGAGAGTGACCCCGTAAGTGTACCCAGAGCAGGAGAGTAACCCCCCAAGTGTACCCAGAGCAGGAGCGTGACCCCCTAAGTGTATCCAGAGCAGGACCGTGACCCCCTAAGTGTATCCAGAGCAGGAGAGTGACCCCCTCAGAGTTCCCGGAGGAGGAGAGTGACCCCCTAAGTGTACCCAGAGCAGGAGAGTAACCCCCTAAGTGTACCCAGAGCAGGAGAGTTACCCCCTAAGTGTACCCAGAGCAGGAGAGTGACCTCCTAAGTGTACCCAGAGCAGGAGAGTAACCCCCCAAGTGTACCCAGAGCAGGAGAGTGACCCCGTAAATGTATCCAGAGCAGGAGAGTGACCCAGTAAATGTATCCAGAGCAGGAGAGTAACCCCCCCAAGTGTACCCAGAGCAGGAGAGTGACCCCCTAAGTGTACCCAGAGCAGGAGAGTAACCCCCCCAAGTGTACCAAGAGCAGGAGAGTGACCCCCTAAGTGTACCCAGAGCAGGAGAGTGACCCACTAAGTGTACCCAGAGCAGGAGAGTGACCCCCTCAGAGTACCAAGAGCAGGAGAGTGACCCCCTAAGTGTACCCAGAGCAGGAGAGTGACCCCCTAAGTGTACCCAGAGCAGGAGAGTGACCCCCTAAGTGTACCCAGAGCAGGAGAGTGACCCCGTAAATGTATCCAGAGCAGGAGAGTGACCCCGTAAATGTATCCAGAGCAGGAGAGTAACCCCCCCAAGTGTACCCAGAGCAGGAGAGTAACCCCCCAAGTGTACCAAGAGCAGGAGAGTGACCCCCTAAGTGTACCCAGAGCAGGAGAGTGACCCACTAAGTGTACCCAGAGCAGGAAAGTGACCCCCTCAGAGTACCAAGAGCAGGAGAGTGATCCCCTAAGTGTACCCAGAGCAGGAGAGTGACCCCCTAAGTGTACCCAGAGCAGGAGAGTGACCCCCTAAGTGTACCCAGAGCAGGAGAGTGACCCCCCCAAGTGTACCCAGAGCAGGAGAGTGACCCCCTAAGTGTACCCAGAGCAGGAGAGTGACCCACTAAGTGTACCCAGAGCAGGAGAGTGACCACCTCAGAGTTCCCAGAGCAGGAGAGTGACCCCCCAAGTGTATCCAGAGCAGGAGAGTGACCCCGTAAGTGTACCCAGAGCAGGAGAGTAACCCCCCAAGTGTACCCAGAGCAGCTGCGTGACCCCCTAAGTGTATCCAGAGCAGGACCGTGACCCCCTAAGTGTATCCAGAGCAGGAGAGTGACCCCCTCAGAGTTCCCGGAGGAGGAGAGTGACCCCCTAAGTGTACCCAGAGCAGGAGAGTAACCCCCTAAGTGTACCCAGAGCAGGAGAGTGACCCCCTAAGTGTACCCAGAGCAGGAGAGTGACCTCCCAAGTGTACCCAGAGCAGGAGAGTAACCCCCCAAGTGTACCCAGAGCAGGAGAGTGACCCCGTAAATGTATCCAGAGCAGGAGAGTGACCCCGTAAATGTATCCAGAGCAGGAGAGTAACCCCCCCAAGTGTACCCAGAGCAGGAGAGTGACCCCCTAAGTGTACCCAGAGCAGGAGAGTAACCCCCCCAAGTGTACCAAGAGCAGGAGAGTGACCCCCTAAGTGTACCCAGAGCAGGAGAGTGACCCACTAAGTGTACCCAGAGCAGGAGAGTGACCCCCTCAGAGTACCAAGAGCAGGAGAGTGACCCCCTAAGTGTACCCAGAGCAGGAGAGTGACCCCCTAAGTGTACCCAGAGCAGGAGAGTGACCCCCTAAGTGTACCCAGAGCAGGAGAGTGACCCCGTAAATGTATCCAGAGCAGGAGAGTGACCCCGTAAATGTATCCAGAGCAGGAGAGTAACCCCCCCAAGTGTACCCAGAGCAGGAGAGTGACCCCCTAAGTGTACCCAGAGCAGGAGAGTAACCCCCAAGTGTACCAAGAGCAGGAGAGTGACCCCCTAAGTGTACCCAGAGCAGGAGAGTGACCCACTAAGTGTACCCAGAGCAGGAAAGTGACCCCCTCAGAGTACCAAGAGCAGGAGAGTGATCCCCTAAGTGTACCCAGAGCAGGAGAGTGACCCCCTAAGTGTACCCAGAGCAGGAGAGTGACCCCCTAAGTGTACCCAGAGCAGGAGAGTGACCCACTAAGTGTACCCAGAGCAGGAGAGTGACCACCTCAGAGTTCCCAGAGCAGGAGAGTGACCCCGTAAGTGTATCCAGAGCAGGAGAGTGACCCCCTAAGTGTACCCAGAGCAGGAGAGTGACCCCCTAAGTGTACCCAGAGCAGGAAAGTGACCCCCTAAGTGTACCCAGAGCAGGAGAGTGACCCCCTAAGTGTACCCAGAGCAGGAGAGTGACCCCCCCAGTGTACCCAGAGCAGGAGAGTGACCCCCTAAGTGTACCCAGAGCAGGAGAGTGACCCACTAAGTGTACCCAGAGCAGGAGAGTGACCCCCTCAGAGTACCAAGAGCAGGAGAGTGACCCCCTAAGTGTACCCAGAGCAGGAGAGTGACCCCCTAAGTGTACCCAGAGCAGGAGAGTGACCCCCTAAGTGTACCCAGAGCAGGAGAGTGACCCCCTAAGTGTACCCAGAGCAGGAGAGTGACCCCCTAAGTGTACCCAGAGCAGGAGAGTGACCACCTCAGAGTTCCGAGAGCAGGAGAGTGACCCCGTAAGTGTACCCAGAGCAGGAGAGTAACCCCCCAAGTGTACCCAGAGCAGGAGAGTGACCCCGTAAATGTATCCAGAGCAGGAGAGTGACCCCGTAAATGTATCCAGAGCAGGAGAGTAACCCCCCAAGTGTACCCAGAGCAGGAGAGTGACCCCCTAAGTGTACCCAGAGCAGGAGAGTAACCCCCCAAGTGTACCAAGAGCAGGAGAGTGACCCCCTAAGTGTACCCAGAGCAGGAGAGTGACCCACTAAGTGTACCCAGAGCAGGAGAGTGACCCCCTCAGAGTACCAAGAGCAGGAGAGTGACCCCCTAAGTGTACCCAGAGCAGGAGAGTGACCCCCTAAGTGTACCCAGAGCAGGAGAGTGACCCCCTAAGTGTACCCAGAGCAGGAGAGTGACCCCCTAAGTGTACCCAGAGCAGGAGAGTGACCCCCCCAGTGTACCCAGAGCAGGAGAGTGACCCCCTAAGTGTACCCAGAGCAGGAGAGTGACCCACTAAGTGTACCCAGAGCAGGAGAGTGACCCCCTCAGAGTACCAAGAGCAGGAGAGTGACCCCCTAAGTGTACCCAGAGCATGAGAGTGACCCCCTAAGTGTACCCAGAGCAGGAGAGTGACCCCCTAAGTGTACCCAGAGCAGGAAAGTGATCCCCTAAGTGTACCCAGAGCAGGAAAGTGATCCCCTAAGTGTACCCAGAGCAGGAGAGTGACCCCCTAAGTGTACCCAGAGCAGGAGAGTGACCCCCTAAGTGTACCCAGAGCAGGAGAGTGACCCCGTAAGTGTATCCAGAGCAGGAGAGTGACCCCGTAAGTGTAACCAGAGCAGGAGAGTGACCCCCTAAGTGTACCCAGAGCAGGAGCGTGTTAGGTTCAACTTTTAAACAAGTTGCTTAAGTTTATATTGCTTTGCCAAATTATTGCTTCTATAAGAATAATGACACGGAGTCAGGTATGTCTGTATCACAGTTCTGAGCAAAAAAAAAAAGGACTGCTCCCTTTACTTCTTTTATAGGCAGTTCCAAAAGCAGTAATCTTATCGGCATTACCAAATGAGGTTAAGGTACAAAGAGTTTCTCATCAGCGAACATGTAATGATTATACAGTTCCAAATTCCATCTAGATACAGATTGATAGAACAATTGATACGTACACAGGTAAGAAAGGAGCATAAACAATTTAAATAGAACAATTGATACGTACACAGGTAAGAAAGGAGCATAAACAATTTAAATAGAACAATTGATACGTACACAGCTAAGAAAGGAGCATAAACAATTTAAATAGAACAATTGATACGTACACAGGTAAGAAAAAACAGAAACAATTAAAGTGGAACTCTAAGTCATTATTTCAACCCTATCAATTTCCCCCTTTGACATCATCCTCTCCTTCCCCCTGGGTCCTCATGAATAAGTTCTAGTCAGTTTTTCCCCAGAGTCCTTTCCCTGACCGCGAGTTGTCAGAGGGGTAGAACCCATCCCCCTAGGTATTACCAACATCTTAAAATTCAAGAAGAGGAGTTTTATAGGAGTAGGGTGATGTCAATACACACTTATCAGTATACCCTGTCTATTCTTCTAATTTTCCTATTTATTTTCCTGTATACACATATATTCGTGATTGTAAGTGATATTAATATTAGAATAATAATTACCATTGGACTTAACAACCAGTGAAAGGTATTGGTTGCTGTAGAAGACATTCCACTAAATATATCCCACCAATGTGGTGCAGTATCCTGTTGTATCTGTGAGGAAAGATGTACTAGTCTACCTTTGTCAATAATAATTTGCTACTTTAGGATCATCTATAGCCCATTCGAAAGTTGTTGTTTCCTCTACTTCAAGTACATTAATACCAGGAGTCCATGCATATATTTGTAAAACAACAATCTTCAACAAAAAATCTGTAAGTAGATATTTCATCATTTTCTCGGGTTGTTTCTTGCAATGTGATGCGTGTATCCAGGTAGGTTTTCCTTCCAGCTTTACTGAGGTGGCTGTGGTCAAGAGTACTTGGTAAGGACCTTCAAACCTGGGTTCCAATATCTTTCTGGTGTGTTTCTTCACATATACATAATCTCCTGGTAGCAGCGTATGTGTACCTGTTATTGAATTAGGGTCTGGAAGAGAAGAATACACACTTTTGTGGATCTTAGTTAGACGTTGTTGTAATTGTATCACATATGCAGTCAAACTATCACATTGCAATTGCATACTCTGTGGAAAGTATAAACCCAATCTAGGTGCATTCCCAAAAAGTATCTCATATGGGGATAATCCTGTCTTTCCTGTTGGAGTGTACCTTATAGAGAACAAAGCCAAAGGCAGGCATTCTGGCCAAGGCTTGTTTAACTCTTGCATGGCTTTTTGTATTTTTAACTTTATTGTCCCATTTACTCTCTCCACTGATCCTGAACTCTGTGGGTGGTAAGGGGTGTGAAAACTTTGTTGAACCCCTAACATGGTCATCACATTCTGCATGATTTCTCCTGTAAAGTGTGTCCCCCTATCTGATTCTATGGTTTCAGGAAGACCAAACCTAGGTATTAACTCAGTGATCAGTTTCTTAGCTGTGGCTTTAGCTGTAGCCGATTTTACTGGATAACTTTCGGGCCAACCTGAGAATAAATCGATACACACGAGGACAAATTCAAAAGGGCCGCTCTTAGGCATTTGTATGTAATCAATTTGCAGTCTCTGGAAGGGGTATTGGGCCCGGACCTGGTGTTTTTGTGGGGTTTTTACTCTCTGTCCTGGGTTATTCAGGAGACAGATTTGGCAGGCTGCACAGTAGTTTCTTGCAGTGCTACTGAATCCAGGGGCGAGCCATCCTTGGTTCACAATCCTATACATGGAATTGGAACTGACGTGTGTGGGTAGGTGAACTGCCGCTGCCATTTCTGGGTACAGAGAGGCAGGCAGGCATATTTTGCCTCCTTCCCTCCATACATTGTCAAGGTCTGGTGCTGCTCCCATCCTGACCCACTTATCTTTCTCGCTCTCCCCTGCTTGCTCCTGTAATTTACTCAGCTGCTGCCATGTTGGTTCTGGGATACTCACCTCTACCGCTGCTAAGGTCTCAGGGCTTCCTTCCCCTAGAGCTGCCCGTTTTGCAGTCAAATCTGCAAATGCATTTCCTTTTGCCTCAATTGTTTTTGCGCTCGTGTGTGCCGCTATCTTCATAATGGCTACTCGTTTAACCTTTTGAAGATTGTTCAGGACTCTCTTAATCCCTTCTCCATGTTTTACAGGTGTACCTGCTGCTGTCAGATAACCTCTAGCCCTCCATATGTGGCCATAATCGTGCGCTACACCATAAGCGTAGGCAGAGTCAGTGTAAATATTCCCTTCTCGTTCTTTTAAGTATTCTAGGGCTTGTTCTAAAGCTTTTAATTCTGCTTCCTGTGCTGACATGTGGGCTGGTAAGGCCTGTGCTTCAATTACCTGCGTATCAGTCACTACAGCATACCCTGTGTGATATTTACCCTTGTCATCAGCAAACCTACTACCATCTATATACAAGGTGTGCTCAGCATTTAAAATCGGTGTATCTGTAACATGTGGGAATCCCATTGTCTCCTGTTCCATGAGCTGAAAACAATCGTGCTGATCTACTTCTTTAAACAAAAGAGTGTCAGTGTCCTCATTTCTTTTCTCACTAGTACTATTAGTACTATCATTCCCCCTTGCCAAATCTGGTGACTGAAGAGGCAAAAAGGTGGCCAAATTTAAGGTTGTACAGCGCTGAAAAGTAACATTTGGAGGTAAGAGTAAAGTACACTGTAATCTTAATTGCCTAGCCATTGAAATGTGTTTGGGCTGTACCTGAGACAAGATTGCATGTATGTCATGTGTGGTATGCACTACGACTGGATTGTCTAGAACAATCTCTGATGACTTATCTATGATAATTGACACTGCAGCTACCGCCCGTACACAAGACGGTGAACCTCTAGATACTGGATCTAATGCTGCTGAAAAGTAAGCGACTGGTCTTTGTTTTACATGTGCCTGTGTCAGAACACCTGTGGCGTGTCCAGTGATCTCAGCAATGTACAGATTAAATATCTTGGTGTAATCTGGTATACCAATAGCAGAAATCAACAACTTTTTCAAAGTGATAAACGACTCATAAGCTACTTCTGTAAGCACATACGGTACAATTTTCAAACAATCGTATAATGGCTGCATCAAAGCGCTAGCATGTGGTATCCACTGTCTACAATATGACACGATACCTAAAAACATACGCAATTGTTTGAAATTCCGTGGGGGTAACATTCCCTTTATCACTTGAACCCTCTCCTCAGTGAGATGTCTCGTACCCTGTGATATACAATGTCCCAAAAAGATAACTTTTTCCTGACACACTTGTAACTTTTTCTTATTAACCTTGCAACCTTTTTCTGCCAAAAATCGCAACAAATTAAGGGTGGTGGCCAAACAAGTTTCTTTGTCAGGGCAGCATAACAATAAATCATCCACATATTGTAACAATACACAGGAATCTGGTGGTACCCATTCTCCCAACACCGTTTGCAATGCTTGCGAATACAAGGTAGGTGAATGCGCCATACCCTGAGGTAGGCGTGTCCAGGTTAGTTGCCGATTTTTTATTGAAAATGCGAACCAAAGTTGGCATTCTTCAGCAAGCGGGACGGAAAAGAAAGCATTCGCTAAATCTATAACCGTAAAGTACATACTGGTTGATGGTATTTGTGACAGTAATGTATGTGGATTGGGTACTAAAGGTGTCATCGGGGCTAGTATTTTGTTGACCGCTCTAAGGTCTTGGACCATTCTATACTTAACCGGACTACCGGCTACTGATTTCTTTTTAACCGGGTACAAGGGAGTGTTTGCCGGTGATTTTACCTCTTTTAGAACTCCACTTTTTAAGAAGGATTGGACCTGCATTTCTATGGCCGTCTCTTGGGGTGCACTAAGTGGATACTGCTTTTGTTGGGGAAGCACTGCTCCTGGAATCAGCTGTAGGGTAACCGGAGGTATGGGCAAAAGTCCAACATCAGCTGGATGTTTTTCCCATAGTTCTCCTGGAAGGGACGACAAAATCTGATCTAAGTCTGAAGGAGGTGTGCCGGACAATTCCGATTCCTCCTCTAGGTATTGTATCAGGTTACACATCTCCATGTGTTCTTGATTATCCCCTATAGCTAAGGTGACAGTGCCATCTGGGTGATAGGTAATGTTAGCTCCTATTTTCTGCAAAATGTCAGCTCCTAACAAATTAGTGGGGGCTCCTCTGGATACCAGAAAGCGTGAAAGGAACATGTGGTTTCCTACTTTAACTTTCAGAGGTTTTGTAAGCGGGGCGTCGGCTAAAATGCCATCATATCCAGTTATTAGTAAAGTGTCAGGTGATTTTTGGCCAGGGAGTAGTTCAGAGTCAGAAAGTAACGAGCGTGAAGCTCCTGTATCGACTAAACAAGAGATTTTCTTATTACCAACCGTTATATTTGTCTTAAGCATTGTTGTTTTGGATTTTTCTAAAACCGGGGTGAGTCATGCTCGTGGACCATCTCCCTGCTGCCTGATATGACTATTTTTGTTGTCCCTGGGCTGGTTCCTTCTCTGATTAACTGGAGAATCAACACCTTCCTCTCCTTCATCCCTTATTCTTTTCTTACAGTTGCGTCTGATGTGACCAATCTTGTTACAGTAGTGACAGGTAAGGGGTTTGCGAAAGGAACCTCTACCTTGCTCTTGGGGACCCCCGAGTGCGTTGATAGCATGAGATTTCCTCCCTTTGGTTTCTGCTAAGTCCGCCTCTATGCCTTGCGCTTTTGGTAACAACGTCCCTCTATCTCTAGTTGCCCTCCACTCTGGTGTGCAGGCTTTCAGTCTCTCACTTATCTGTGGAATTAATCCCTCCATAAATTGTCTATTGAAGGCTCGGATTGTGACTGGCAGGGCCAAGTCCAATCCCTCATCTGCCATCATACTTTCCATAGATAAGTAAAATTCCGATACAGTCTGTCCTGGCATTTGCTTCATGGGTGATATGGACCCCCTCTCCTGTTGTTTTGCCTGACAAAAAGCTTCTAATCTAGCAATAAAAGGGGCCCTTGAGTCTATATGTCTGACATGTCCTGTCTCTAAATTGCCATCCCCATCAACTTGTCCTGCAGGTCTGTGTGGACCTATTTCTGTCATAAACTGGTTAAACAGGGTCAGAGTCATTTTGTGTCTGCATAGATCCTCCCCATCCTGCCAGGTCGCTTCATGTGTATTCATTAACTGTGTCACAAATCTACAAAAAGCAGCTGGCTTTGCTACCGGGTCTGGGGCGCTCTGTATTAATGCCATAAGGGCGTCTGCCGACCATGGTGCCCAAGTCCTTATTTGCATTCTACGAGTGACAGTAGGCGGGGCATTTGGATGGGCTGCTTGTCCAAATTCTGGATTGTTTACCTGAACAATGCGTGTATCAGTGCGTACGGGAGCTACAGTTTCTGGATGAGGTTTTTGTGCCCCACAATGCACACATTCTACTGCCCATTCTGGGTTTTGTGCTCCACAATCCTGACAAACCCATCCTCTCCCCTCAAGTACCGGATATATCTTGTGTGGTTTGCGTTCTACGTCAGTATATGGGGGTGGGATGGCTGAGCTGGGAGCCTCGACATTTTTTGTTCTTCTATCTTTCATATCCCAACCATCACAATCTGGATTATACTTCCACCCCTCTTCTTTCGCTCTATTTGAGACCTTAATTAAGCATTGAACCTGACGCATCCATTGCTTCTCTAACACCTCTCCTTGTCTGTCCCTTTTTATTTCACTCCATACATCCGGGTCTAAGCCCGCTGCTCCTTTCACCTTAAATTTACGAAGGACATCCTTTAAGTCCTGTGCTTCGGTTTTCCCATAAATGTTCTTAATTATCTGTGGCACCGTATAGTGCGCCACAATTCCCTGACGGGGTTTTGTGTTCCTCTGGCCCATTCTAACAGTCCTGCCTAGGTAGCGTGTGGGACACTTAGTGTACAATATAATGCGGCTACAACATATACAAGAATGAATAATTACTTTATATGCTAGCCCAATAGCAAACCAGCTAAGTTACACTAGTTCCTCGTTGCCTTCCTCCTAGGGTGCTAGAATTCTAGAAACCTCTCCGGAATGAGATTTCTGAAACCGAATTACTTTATATGCTAGCCCAATAATAAATAATTACTTTATATGCTAGCCCAATAACAAACCAGAATGCGGCTACAACATATACAAAAATGCGGCTACAACATATACAAGCATTCCTTTAAGTGGCCAGGTATCCGACTAGATCTCAGGACTTTGTTGAGACCTTATTCCCTCCCCGTATCTGGGAATCCCTCTCATACACTCTTATCCCTGCTTTATGGAGCAGACAGGGCTTATACTCTCAACCCGTCTATGGTTTATGAGTTAGATGTGAGGTTAAGCATAAGCGTCAGACCCCCAAGCTCACTAGCCCTCAGGTTCCCAATCGTGTGAGGTAAGGCGCATTCCGTTGCTTAGTTCGGCAATCCCCTTCTAACTCATACCATCCTTGACAAGGCTCATTCACTTTCTCAACAAGACAGACAAGACAGACAAGACAGACAAAACAAACAAATAATTCCAGCAATATAAACTAAAATATCCAGTAATTCTAGACTCACCACTACAGAGGCTGGTGTTTTAAAACCAGGAGAACCGTAACTGACAGAACGGATAGGCACAAATCAGGGGAGCACAGAATATAAGAAAAATAAAGCTTTTTCTTACCTGCGCAGGTTTTTTTTTGATCTGTGGTTCCCGGTATGCCTGTCTTTTTGTTCCGTCAGCGTAGCTCAACCACCTCTTGTAGTATCATCGGTGAGTTCCTCGTCCGGGCGCCAAAATGTTAGGTTCAACTTTTAAACAAGTTGCTTAAGTTTATATTGCTTAGCCAAATTATTGCTTCTATAAGAATAATGACACGGAGTCAGGTATGTCTGTATCACAGTTCTGAGCAAAAAAAAAAAAAGGACTGCTCCCTTTACTTCTTTTATAGGCAGTTCCAAAAGCAGTAATCTTATCGGCATTACCAAATGAGGTTAAGGTACAAAGAGTTTCTCATCAGCGAACATGTAATGATTATTCAGCAGTTCCAAATTCCATCTAGATACAGATTGATAGAACAATTGATACGTACACAGGTAAGAAAGGAGCACAAACAATTTAAATAGAACAATTGATACGTACACAGCTAAGAAAGGAGCATAAACAATTTAAATAGAACAATTGATACGTACACAGGTAAGAAAAAACAGAAACAATTAAAGTGGAACTCTAAGTCATTATTTCAACCCTATCAAGCGTGACCCCCTAAGTGTACCCAGAGCAGGAGAGTGACCCTCTCAGAGTTCCCAGAGCAGGAGAGTGACCCCCTAAGTGTACCCAGAGCAGGAGAGTGACCCCCTAAGTGTACCCAGAGCAAGAGAGTGACCCCCTAAGTGTACCCAGAGCAGGAGAGTGACCCCCTAAGTGTACCCAGAGCAAGAGAGTGACCCCATCAGAGTTCTCAGAGCAGGAGAGTGACCCCCTAAGTGTACCCAGAGCAGGAAAGTGACCCCCCGGAGTGCCCAGAGCAGGAGAGTGCAGGCTGCACCGGGGGGGGGGGCGCGACACAGGCTGCACCGGGGGGGGCGCGACACAGGCTGCACCGGGGGGGCGCGACACAGGCTGCACCGGGGGGGGGGGGCGCGACACAGGCTGCACCGGGGGGGGGGCGCGACACAGGCTGCACCGGGGGGGCGACACAGGCTTCACCGGGGGGAGGGGGCGCCCGGCTGCACCGGGGGGAGGGGGCGACACAGGCTGCACCGGGGGGAGGGGGCGACACAGGCTGCACCGGGGGGAGGGGGCGACACAGGCTGCACCGGGGGGAGGGGGCGACACAGGCTGCACCGGGGGGAAGGCGACAAAGGCTGCACCGGGGGGGAAGGCGACAAAGGCTGCACCGGGGGGGAAGGCGACAAAGGCTGCACTGGGGGGGGGGGGAAACGACACAGGCTGCACTGGGGGGGGGAACGACACAGGCTGCACTGGGGGGGGGGGGAAACGACACAGGCTGCACCGGGGGGAAGGCGACAAAGGCTGCACTGGGGGGGGGCGACACAGGCTGCACTGGGGGGGGCGACACAGGCTGCACTGGGGGGGGGGCGACACAGGCTGCACGGGGGGGGGGGCGACACAGGCTGCACTGGGGGGGGGGCGACACAGGCTGCACTGGGGGGGGGGCGACACAGGCTGCACTGGGGGGGGGCGACACAGGCTGCACTGGGGGGGGGCGACACAGGCTGCACTGGGGGGGGCGACACAGGCTGCACTGGGGGGGGGCGACACAGGCTGCACGGGGGGGCGACACAGGCTGCACGGGGGGGCGACACAGGCTGCACGGGGGGGCGACACAGGCTGCACGGGGGGGGCGACACAGGCTGCACTGGGGGGGGCGACACAGGCTGCACTGGGGGGAGGCGACACAGGCTGCACTGGGGGAGGCGACACAGGCTAAACCGGGGGAGGCGACACAGGCTAAACCGGGGGAGGCGACACAGGCTAAACCGGGGGAGGCGACACAGGCTAAACCGGGGGAGGCAACACAGGCTAAACCGGGGGAGGCGACACAGGCTAAACCGGGGGAGGCGACACAAGCTGCACGGGGGGAGGCGACACAGGCTGCACGGGGGGAGGCGACACAGGCTGCACTGGGGGGAGGCGACACAGGCTGCACTGGGGGAGGCGACACAGGCTTCACTGGGGGGGGAACACAGGCTTCACGGGGGGGGGGGGACACAGGCTGCACAGGGGGGGACACAGGCTGCACTGAGGGGGACACAGGCTGCACTGAGGGGGACACAGGCTGCACTGAGGGGGACACAGGCCGCATTGGGGGGGACAGGCCGCATTGGGGGGACAGGCCGCATTGGGGGGGACAGCAGGCTGCATTGGGGGGGGACCGCAGGCTGCATTGGGGGGACCGCAGGCTGCATTGGGGGGACCGCAGGCTGCATTGGGGGGGACCGCAGGCTGCACTGGGGGACCGCAGGCTGCACTGGGGGACACAGGCATTGGTGGACACAGATAAAGTTTTTGTTAATATTTATTTTTATAACTTAATTCTGCATAAAACATTTAAGTGTAATTTCATGAGATAATTTATGAGGGCATTATTAGGGGCGGGGCAGGGTAGGAGTTGGGCGGGGCAACTGGTGGCGAGTAACCCTTGAGGCCTGGCTAGTAGCTCAGGACTTGAAATTTTGAGCCCTGTATTACCTAGTAAAGGTTTAAGCCCCCCGATTGCCCCTAGTTAACCCTTTCACCCCCTGTCACGAGTGAATACTGTATTAGTGTTATGGGTGACACTGGTTAGATTGATTTTTATAGCGTCAGGACACCCGCCGTATATTACCCAATAAAGGTTTAACCCCCTGATCGCCCGGTGGGTGATATCAGTTAGGTTTTAGCGTCAGTCAGGGTCTGCGTCGCCCCAGGCAGCGTCAGATTAGTGCCAGTAGCGCTAACACCCACGCACGCACCATACACCTCCCTTAGTAGTATAGTGTCTGAACGGATCAATATATTTGATCTGATCAGAACTATATTAGCATCCCCAATAGTTTAGGGTTTCCAAAAACGCAGCGTTAGCGGGATCAGCCCAGATACCTGCTAGCACCTGCTTTTAGCCCCTCCACACAGCCCAGCCTAGCCCACCCCACCCAAGTGCAGTATCAATCGATCACTGTCACAACACACATAACTGCAGCGTTCGCAGAGTCAGGCCTGATCCCTGCAAATGCTAACAGTTTTTTTCGTAGCGTTTGAATCAGTCGCTGACAGTCAGGTGCTCTTTTTCCTGTGAGTCTCACTAGTGTACCAGTAAATTTAGAGACCAAAATGTCAAATCGAAGGTCCACTAGTGAAGAAGCCTACACGTTTTTGAGCATGACAGATAGTGAAGAGGAAGTCAATCATCTGTCAGATTCTGGCTCTGAATACGATCCTGTAGACAGCAGCGGCACGCTCACAGATGGCTCTGACGACGGAGTTGTGGTCCCTGCCAAGGTCAGGCGTACCCGACCCCGTTCTTCTGCTGTTTTTGAGGTGCAAGAACCACAGGGCTCTCGTATGGAGCAGAGAGCCAGTAATAGTGCTGCTCATCCTTCTGGTGAATTGGCAAACACCAGCGGCCTAGTACACCCTGGTCGTACATCCAGCACTGCAGTATCACGTGGTGACGTGGCGAGTCCCATAAGTGCAGTTCAAGCTGGTGAGGTGGTTAGCGCAACTAGTGTCCCGCAGCCACCAAGAAGAAAACAAACGCAGGCTCGTTGAGCCCATAGTGCACTACCTGCTGCATTTGCCAATCTTAATTGGGAGCCCACCACTTCTGCAGCACCCGTACTTCCCCCAGTCACTGTATATTTTTAGGCACAGATTGCGTTAAAAAATGTTTTATTTTTACTATGTTTTATTGTATTTGTTTTGCAGGTCTGGTATGTCTTACTGTTATACTGTAATGTTACTTTATTTTATTGTTAACCATCATTTGCTTAGCAGGTACACCATTCAGCTGCAGCACTGATTTATTTATCTTGACAGCAACAGCGTTTGCTCACACGATACGTAAATCAGCGACTCCAGAGCTGTAGGAGGCGATTTCACCACCACAGTTAAAAAAAAAAATGGTGCATGTATGCCCATCATTAGAAGTGGGTGGATGAAGGGCGGTATTCTAATGGTGGGCATACCCACCGATCAATCTCTTTTTCGTTCAGCCCACAGGCTGTATGAAAAAAAGAACATTACAATGTATGCTCAACAAGGACCAGCAATGTACTGGTATGTTGCTGGACTTTGAGTGGTTAACCCGAGAATGCAGCCGGTGGTTCCGCCAGCTGACCATAGAGCTGATCAGAGACCAGAATAGCTCCAATCATCTCTATGGCCTAAGAAACCGGAAGCTACGAGCATTTCATGACTTCGGTTTTGCCGGATAGAAACAGCGCCATTGGGAAAGCATTTTATCACACCGATCTTGGTGTGGTCAGATGCTTTGAGGGCAGAGGAGAAATCTAGGGTCTAATAGACCCCATTTTTTTTCAAAAAAAGACTACGTGTCACTAACTATTGCTATCATAGGGGATATTTACATTCTTGTGATTGTCAGCAGATGACTGTGGGTGGATTTCATCGCTGTTATTCAGTCCAATAGCAGTTACTGAATCCGCCCACTGTCTTGAACTGTCATTCATGATGCAGACGGACTTGATAGGGAAGTAGTTTCAGAATTCCCCATCCTGCTCCACATACCCCACAACAACACGTCTGCACCTGGGAGGGAGGTTAGGAATGCTGAGCCTGTGATTTTATCGGGCCCGAGTGAGCTGAACTAAGAAACCTCTGGCCTCAGTGCAGGCCGCCTCCTTCAACAAATTCATCTTTTGGTTCCCAACAGGTACATGAATCTTTCTCAAGCACTGACAATTGTGCTGCCCAGGTACGAAGGTTCTCCAAAGCGTGTTTAGGAAACTCTATGAAGTCCACTGATTGTATTGTCATGTCAAAGAAGAAGGCAGAAGCACACTACATTTCTTGCACATTTTTGCCCTGTGCACACGATCGGACTTTCCGACAACAAAACCATGGATTTTTGTTTGAAGGATGTTGGCTCCAACTTGCATACACAAATGTTGGCCAACAATTACGAACGTAGTGACGTACAAGATGTACGTGATTTCCCCATTACGAATGCTAGTTTTACAAGACCGAGCTCATACTTGATTCCGAGCATGCATGGACTTTTGTCTGACGGACTTGTGTACACACCATCGGAAAGTCCGACAACAAACATTTGTTGGCGGAAAATTTGAGAACCTGCTAGCCAACATTTGTTGGGGGAAAGTTCGACAACAAATGTTCGATGGAGCATACACACAAACGGACTTTCCACCAATAAGCTCACATCCAACATTTGCTGTCGGAAAATCCGATCGTGTGTACGGGGCATAACAGTTATTTTTCTATACTTCTATACTTGCATGTTGTTTAACCACTTGCCGACCGTAGGACGTCCATGGACGTTCTGGGTTTGTGGGGGTATATCTGAATGATGCCTGCAACTAGAGACATCATTCAGATATTGCCGTTTTCAGCCAGCGATTCCCTACACCATAAGAACGATCATAGCGGCGGGTCAGCCGCTTGATCGTTCTTACGGGCAGCGAGAGGGGACGTCCCCCCCCTCCCGCCGCCCTCCGGTGCTTCCTCCGACTCACCTCAGCGATCGGTGAATCGGAGAGCAGATCCGCTGGCCCCGGATGTCGATCATAGAGATTTCCGGCGGACCAGATGGTCGCCGGAGTCTCTATGATCGTTCGGAGGCCAGGCGCGATGTTATGACGTCACGCCCGGCCTCTGCATTCAAAAAAACGGCCCTGCTTCGGCTGGGAAGCAGTGATCGTTTTATTTATTTTTTTTTATTTCAGGCTTCCCAGCCTAGTGGTGAGATGTCCGGTCTTATTGACCCCATATCTCACTGTAAAGAGGACCTGTCATGCCATATTCCTATTACAAGGGATGTTTACATTCCTTGTAATAGGAATAAAAGTGATCAAATTTTTTTTTTTTTTTTTTTTAAAAGTGTCAAATTAAAATTTTTTAAGTAAAATTAACAATTAAAAAAAAAAAAAAATTTTTAAAGTGCTCCTGTCCCCGTGTGCTCGCACGCAGAAGTGAACGCGTACATAAGTCCCGCCCACATATGAAAACGGTGTTGAAACCACAGATGTGAGGTGTCGCCGCCAACGTTAGAGTGAGAGCAATAAATCTAGCCCTAGACCTCCTCTGTAACTTAAAACATGTAAGCAGTAAAAAATGTTAAAGCATCGCCTATGGGGATTTTTAAGTACCGAAGTTTGGCGCCATTCCACGAGCGTGTGCAGTTTTGAAGCGTGACATGTTAGGTTTCTATTTATTTGGCGCAACTTCATCTTTCACATTATGTAAAAAAATTGGGATAACTTTATTGTTTTGGGTTTTTTTTAAAGCATGAAACTATTTTTTTTTCCAAAAAAAAAAGTGTTTGAAAAATTTCTGCGCAAATACTGTGTGAGATAAAAAGTTGCAATGACCACCATTGTATTCTCTAGGGTCTCTGCTAAAAAAACATATATAATGTTTGGGGGTTCTATGTAATTTTTTAGCAAAAAAATGATATTTACATGTAGGAGCAAAGTGTCAGAATTGGCCGGGTTGGTAAGTGGTTAAAAGAATAAAACATAGGGAAATGTGCATGTATCACAGAGATGTACAAAATATGTTGTTTTATATTTTGCCCTAACATACCTTTTAAAACTGATGGCCACAGCAGCACCCTCACCTGGAGCCAATCAACTTTAGTATTGGTAGGGCAGTGCTGCTTGGCCTGTAGTGGGAAGATCCAGTCTGCGGATCACTCCAGTTGATCTACAGCCATTAATTGGCACGCTATGCAAGGAGTGCAGTGTAGTTCTATGAGAAATACCTACATCTGCGGAATGTGACATAGAGAACCCCACAGATCCCTTCTCCCAGCTGATGGAATCCTAGAGGGAATGTTGTGATGTCACATAGGCAATACAACTTAAATTTTCTGGACTCAGGAGTGAAAACGACCCCACATGGTAGAGTGAGGTTTGTAGCAAAAAAAGATCCTGGGGTTCAGCCTTCAAGGGGACACATGTTCTCAGGAATGGATATTTTATACACAGTTACAGAGGCCCAGCTTGGACCAATGTAACTATGCATATACCATAATTGGCCATTTCCCCTAAAACATACCTCCCAACTTTCTGAGATGGGAATGAGGGACACCTATTAGCAAACGTATGTAGGCATAGGACACACCCCCTGCAACACCCTCTTAAAGCAAAATTGTACAAAAAAAAAAAAAAAAAAATGATTGGTTAAACCTACAAGTGCTTTTTTACCACTGTTATTCCGTTATACTGACTTTTGGAAATCTACAAATGCAGCAATTTTGAAATTGGATGAAAGGTTTAGCACTGGGAAACACTTTTTTTGAAGATAAAAAGTGCATTTTATATACAACTTTATAGATCAGACCAAAATGAGGGACAAATGAGGAGGAAAGAGGGACAGAGGGACTTTGTTCCAAATCAGGGACGGTCCCTCGAATTCAGGGACAGTTGGGAGCTGTGCCCTAATCACCGACGTAGATACAACTACTCCAGTGATCTCCACTTGCTTCTGGATCCCATGCGAAGCAGATGACCTGCTGCATTCTGAACACAGGAGCTTGACAGATCAGCACAGGCGCCATTCCTAGAAGGTTTTGTATTTTCTCAATAAATGCAAAGCATTTTTTGACTGGATGAGATCAGGGGCGGATCCAGAGTCTTGTCTCGGATGGGGCACTGCCAGAAAATACGCTTTTTTTGCAGGCAATTTATCGGGGAAATGGCTGTTGTTGGTGCTTTATTCATCCCGGCACCATGGTTGTTATGGTGTCAGGATGATTGAAGCGCATTATTTCTATTAGTACATTGTAATATAAAATGAAATAATTCAACTCACCATAATGCAGAATCAGTGCGAACCCCGAGCGTGTCGCTTGCCACATGTTGTGGAATGTCACTTGCTTGCCACCAGATGCAGATTGTCACCTGCCACATGTTGCAGACAGTGGCGTCTCCAGCTTTCATATTTGGGGGGGCACATGGGGGGACAGGGACAAAAGTAGGGGGGCAACTATAAAATGCAATTTTATATATATATATATATATATATATATATATATATATATATCCTGGGGCCCTTTACTACAATCCCACAACGGCCCTTTCACATGTTCTGCAGTGAGCTCCCTTCCTACTGTATTGGAGCCCCCCCCAGGGTGGCAGAAAACAAGAGATATATGTCACCAGCATACCAAGAAAATATAAGGGTCCAAAGCAGTGGGAGAACTATCAGGGTTGCAAAGGTTGTCTTGCCACCAGGCCCTGGTGTTCTGTCACTGTGGGGTTCCCCAGCCTCCTCTTGCTGTCCTGCCCCTGCTATTGACTGCTCTGGTCTGGCATCTCTTGGAATTTACAGGCTGGTTCTCCTGTCCTAAGGATGGGAGAAATCAGTCTGTTTTTTCAGTAACTGAGAGTCCTGGTGGAGTCCTTCCTGCAACTCGCTCTTCTCCCTGCCAATGAGGATGCAGGGGAAGGAGCAGATCGGGCGGCCGTGGTTGTGTGAGCGCTCGCATTATGCAGTGTCAGCAAGCAGAGGGAGGGGGGAGGAATCACCCGCAGGAGCTGACTGGGGACGCGCTCCCTCTTAGACATTGCCTTTTTGTTAAAAAAAATAAATAAATAATTTTTTTAAAATGGGGGGCACATGGTGGGGCACAGCATAATGTTGGGGGGTCAGGGCCCCCTCTAGCCCCCCCTATGTCACTATTGTCACGTCAGCTGCCACTAGATGTGGATAGTCACTTGCCACGTAACCTGCCACTAGATGCGGATTGTCACTTGCCATGTCACCTGCCACCAGATGCGGATTGTCACTTGCCACATCACCTGCCACTAGATGCGGATTGTCACTTGCCATGTCATCTGCCACTAGATGCGGATTGTCACGTCATCTGCCACTAGATACTGATTGTCATGTGCCACGTCATCTGCCACTAGATGCGGATTGTCACGTGCCACGTCACCTGCCACACATTGCGAATTGTCCCCTGCCACTAGATGCGGATTGTCACGTGCCACGTCATCTGCCACACATTGCGAATTGTCCCCTGCCACTAGATACGGATTGTCACTTGCCACGTCATCTGCCACTAGATGCAGATTGTCACGTCATCTGCCACTAGATGCGGATTGTCACGTCATCTGCCACTAGATGCGGATTGTCACGTCATCTGCCACTAGATGCGGATTGTCACGTCATCTGCCACTAGATGCGGATTGTCACGTGCCACATCTGCCACACATTGCAGATTGTCACGTGCCACGTCACCTGCCACTAGATGCGGATTGTCACTTGCCATGTCATCTGCCACTAGATACTGATTGTCACGTGCCACGTCATCTGCCACCAGATGCGGATTGTCACGTGCCAGGCAAGTTTTGCTTGTCTCTTGCTTCTTTGTCCCAGAGTCAGGCAGCAGAGAGATAATGTAATCTCCCTGCTGCCCAAGCTACCTGCACAGGGTGGAAGTTACTGCAGAGATGCGGGGGGTGGTGAGAGACTATGTCATCTCTCTGCTCCTCTGCCCGTCGGCCCGTCGGCTCGCAACAGATTTCTCGGGGGGTGGCAATTGCCCCGTTAACCCCCCCCGGATTAGATAGAGAGGCGGGGCAGTGATCTTCACTTCATCCAATCATAGAAAGCTTTGCATTCTTTCAAAAAATGCAAAGCATTCTCTGAATGGTGCCCCTGCCCAGTGGCCGATCTCCTGTGTTCAGAATGTAGCTGGCCAGCCAATCTGCACGGGACCTGGAAGCAAATGGAGATCATTAGAGTAGGGGTGTCTACTTTAGTGATTTCCAGCTTTCAGCAGCATCAGCCAAGTACAGTATATACATAGTTACATTGGTCCCAGTTGGACCTCTGTAACTATGTATAAAATATCCATGCGTGGAATTCTTCTTCAAATATCACAAAAAAATAAAGAATGTATAGATGGCATAATGCATCAGGTTCATTCAGCTTGCATTTGAGGTCAGGTTGAAATGCTTCAGTAGTCCTCCTTGGTTTCATCGTTTTGGAAAAATTATGGTTATTAACCCCTCGGCGCTGGCTCCTGCCGGCCCTTTAAGGGCTTTAAAGGCAGGGCTGGGTTTATGGCCATGTTACCGCTGTGACTGACTGTCATGGCAGTCACATGATCAGTGGGATCAGGAGGTTTCTGTTAGCCGCTGATAACTATGCCAAGAGCGCACGTTATTGCATGCAAATATGCGGCTGCTCGGTGCCAAGGCCCAGCCGCCGAGAGGCTGCATATTTGCATGCGCTCTGCACCAACAGGTTAAGAAATAAACGTGTTGATTGCTTACAAGTGTAGCACCCTCCAAGATAGGTGCTAGGTTGGGTAGATTTAGTTGTGGCTCACTGTAATCAGTGTAGCTGCATGTGATTGTTTTGGTCTGTTCTGTATTTCACTGGCTGCAGGGTTGACTGATTCCCCCTGCCTGGAAATGTTCTGGAAGATAGTGGGCTCACAAATCTGCTGCTGTTAAATCTTGTGTAATAGAGTCAGTTCTACCTAAAGGGAACGCACCATTCTAGTGTTTCTCAAAAGTTCAGTCCAACATTTGCTGTAAACAAGGACTCATCTCACATTCCTCATGTTTGCTGCTAGATGTTACCAGAGTATCCTACAATTACCCTCTACTTATCCAAGTTTTCATTAAGCATCAAAAAGCATACTCCCTAGACTGGTTAATGAGTCTGAAGAGTGACTGGATCTGTGTGCCTGGCTGCGGGGCAATTACTGGAAGCACTAAGGTCGTCGGTTTGGATCCCAATCATGACCCTACCTGCCTGGAGTTTGCATGTTCTCCCTGTGCCTGCGTGGGTTTCCTTCGGGTACTCTGGTTTCCTCCCACACTCCAAAGACATGCTGGTAGGTTAATTGGATCCTGTCTAAATTGGCCGTACTATGTGTATGCATTAGGGACCTAGATTGTGAGCTCCTTGAGGGCAAGGATTGATGTGAATGTACAATATATATGTAAAGTGCTGCGTAAATTGAGGGCGCTATATAAGCATCTGTAATAAATAAAATAAATTAAAAGAACCCTGGGCATCAATTCAGTGGCTCCTGCAAGGGTAGCGCTACACAGGAATCAATTTGAATCTCTGAACCCGCTGGCCGGTAACAAATACTTTTTTCCAATTTACACGCATACTATAATTATTACACAATGTAGCAAATTATTAACACATCTTTAATTGAAACTAACAAATATCTAAATTAGGATTTATACTTCCAGGTGAGTAGGAAGCATCTTGTGCCCCATAATATAGAAACAATGATTTCGATAAACAAAACCATTATTACAAAGCTTACAAAACAAGGGCAAAAAGCCAAATTAGTCTTATTTATTATACTCATGCAGAACTGAGTTTTGAGTGAAAATATCCAACAGAGTATCATACATAACAGAATATGTAGCATTACCAATGTGGTCCAGCAGAGGGCACAGTGACAGGGAGAGAAAGATGGCTGCCTCAATGGAAGGAGATAGGCGGGATGTGACAGCTATCGGATACCATGCTGAGCCGACAGGGTGGGGTAGAATTCAAAATACATTTTCCCATCCTAGTCAATTACTGCAACTATTATTACTTTTCCATAAACTCCTAGTAAGCTTGCCCTGTCCTCTGCCCTTCTACATAAAACAAGTGCTGTCAGCCACTGTCAATATAAATGAATATTTATCCCAAAGGATTTAAAGCGGTGTTCCGGCTGAAATTTAACTTTTTAGATAAAAATCCCCTATAATCCTCATGCTTAATGTATTCTAGTAAAGGTATGCTGTAAACTAAGGTCCGCTTTGTATTTTTGCACCATTCATTTGCATAATTGCCAACATTGTAAAAAAGTTTTTAGGGACACTTTTTTGGCTGTAGGTGGAGTCTTATTATAAGTAGGGGGTGGGGCATGCATTTGTAGGCATTCCATGGGGGAAAAAAAAAAAAGAGTAAAAATGTGGGGCGCAGCACCAAAAAATGGGCGTGGTTTACATGAATTAGTGGGCGTGGCTTACATGGGCGTGGTTCTAATGGGGGTGTGGTTAGCGTCTGAGGTGAATGAGAGATGGAGAAAGAAAGGGGAAAAAAAGGGAGGGAGAGAGAAAGAAGGAAAGAACGAGGGAAGGAAAGAGGGATGGAGAAATGTGTATTTCAGAGTTTAACAAATCAGCAGATAAAGACACTTCAAACACCTGGTGTTAATGCTTCAATCATCCCGGCACCATGGTTGTTATGGTGTCAGGGTGATTGAAGCGCATTTTTACTATTATTACCTCTTAATATAGAATGTAATCATTCAACTCACCATAATCCATAATCAGTGGGATCCCTGAGCGTGTCACCTGCCACGTCGCCTGCCACCAGATGCCATCAGAAGCTCCCAGTGGAGCCCTCCTTTACATCTGATGTCCCCCAGCAGTGGAGCCCTCCTTTACATCTGGTGTCCCCGGCAGTGGAGCCAGTGGAGCCCTCCTTTACATCTGGTGTCCCCCAGCAGCGGAGCCCTCCTTTACATCTGGTGTCCCCGGCAGCAGTGCCCTCCTTTACATCTGGTGCCCCCCGGCAGCGGAGCCCTCCTTTACACCTGGTGTCCCCCGGCAGCGGAGCCCTCCTTTACACCTGGTGTCCCCCGGCAGCGGAGCTCTCCTTTACATCTGGTGTCTCCCAGCAGCGGAGCCCTCCTTTACATCTGGTGTCTCCCAGCAGCGGAGCCCTCCTTTACATCTGGTGTCTCCCAGCAGCGGAGCCCTCCTTTGCATCTGGTGTCTCCCAGCAGCGGAGCCCTCCTTTACATCTGGTGTCTCCCAGCAGCGGAGCCCTCCTTTACATCTGGTGTCTCCCAGCAGCGGAGCCCTCCTTTACATCTGGTGTCTCCCAGCAGCGGAGCCCTCCTTTACAGCTGGTGTCTCCCAGCAGCGGAGCCCTCCTTTACAGCTGGTGTCCCCGGCAGCGGAACCCTCCTTTACAGCTGGTGTCCCCGGCAGCGGAGCCCTCCTTTACAGCTGGTGTCCCCGGCAGTGGAGCCCTCCTTTACAGCTGGTGTCCCCGGCAGTGGAGCCCTCCTTTACATCTGGTGTCCCCAGCAGTGGAGCCCTCCTTTACAAATGGTGTCCCCGGCAGCGGAGCCCTCCTTTACATCTGGTGTCCCCGGCAGTGGAGCCCTCCTTTACATCTGGTGTCCCCGGCAGCGGAGCCCTCCTTTACATCTGGTGTCCCCGGCAGTGGAGCTGTGGAGAGAGACAAAAAGGGGCTGGCATTACATTATTTTGTATGGCCACTACTGTTAACTCACCACTAAAACAACCCAGAGACCCTAAATTACAGCAGTTCCCTACTGACATTGCAGTCCTTGGCTTCAGATAACACCATTTTGAGTAGGGTTTGTAGAGAAAGGGAGGAGGGGCCGGCATCAAATCATTTTGCACTGTCTTGCTGGAACCTAAAGCCTCTCAGGAATAGATGTGGCCTCTACTGCTCATCTATAAACAACCAAGCAGAATGAAGCAATAAGGAGTCCCTACATTTTAGCAGTTATTTGCTTACATTAGGCCCCTTTCACACTGGGGCGGGAGGTGCGTTGGCGGTAAAGCCCCGCTATTATTAGCGGGGCTTTACCGTCATTTTAGCGGCGGTATTTGGCCACTAGCGGAACGGTTTTACCCCCCGCTAGCGGCCGAGAAAGAGTTAAAAACCACCACAAAGCTCCTCTGCAGAGATCCTGCTAGCACCGCTCCGAAGATGCTGCTAGCTGGACTTTTTATCCTGTCCTGCTAGCGCACCGCTCCAGTGTGAAAGCCCTCGGGCTTTCACACTGGAGACAAAGCAGCGGCTGTTTCTGGTCGGTTTGCAGGCGCTATTTTTAGCGCAATAGTGCCTGCAAACCACCTCCAGGGTGAAAGGGGCCTTGCAGTCCTTCCTGGTCTCAGAAAACAACATTTTGAATAGAAGTTTGTGGAGGGGGGTGGGAAGAAGAGCTGGCATTAAATCACTTTTCATAGTATTGCTGGAATTTAGGGCCTCTCGGGTATAGATATGGCCACTACTGCTCACTCACTACTAAAACAACCAATCAGAGAGGGAGAAGGAAGAAAAACTGATATTGCTCATAGCACTAGCAGTATTTACAGATATGCGGTTGAAGTTATTTGTCATGCCTGTCACACATGACATGTTGGAAGGTTATGGTTTGCTGCTCTGTTCCCACAGATACCTCAGCACATAGAATACTTGTTGGTGCTGAATTCCCATTTAGGACACTAGCATGTTATCTGAAGGTGTATTGAATGCGGAGCTCTGCATAATTCCGCAGTCTGTCATGTGTCACAGTGCATGAAGGGAAAGCTCTGCAGTTCTGCACACAAGTGAAAATTCAAGCTCTGCAAAAACCTCCTTATCCAACATCTCCACATGTGACAGAAATCAGAGGAGCCATAATGCAACTGCAAGGCTAAGACAATATGTTCCTATCCCCATGTGCACAGCATGAACATTATACAGCATAGTTGCCAACATTGTAAAAAAAAAATGTGGGACACTTTTGTGGCTGTAGGCGGAGCTGTCCAATAATTAGGGGGCGGGGCATTCACCAGCAGGCGTGGCCTATCAAAAACAGACAAGTGCGTCGCGCGAAGCGCGCCGCGCCGAAAAATGGGCGTGGTTTACGCGAAATTGTGGGCGTGGCTTAAATGGGCGTGGCTCTAGAGGGTGTGGTTAGAGTCTGAAATGAATGAGGGATGGAGAGGGGGGGAGAGGGGGAGAGAGAGGGAAATGACGGGACAGCAGCCCCAGATCCTACACAATAGAAATATGTGTATTCTAGAAAGTTTAACAATCAGCAGATAAAGATACTCCAAACACCTGGTGTTAATGCTTCAATCATCCCGGCACCATGGTTGTTATGGTGTCAGGATGATTGAAGCGCATTATTTCTATTATTACATTGTAATATAAAATGAAATCATTCAACTCACCATAATGCAGAATCAGTGGGATCCCTGAGCGTGTCACCTGCCACGTCGCCTGCCACCAGCCGTCCGTCCTTGCTTCAGATGTCCGAGCAGAGTCCGTCCTTGCATCAGGTGCCCCCAGCGGAGCCCCCCTCACACCAGGAGTCCCCGGCGGAGCCCCCCTCACATCAGAAGTCCCCAGCGGAGCCCCCCTCACATCAAGAGTCCCCGGCGGAGCCCCCCTCACATCAGGTGTCCCCGGCGGAGCCCCCCCTCACACCAGGAGTCCCCGGCGGAGCCCCCCTCACACCAGGAGTCCCCGGCGGAGCCCCCCTCACACCAGGAGTCCCCGGCGGAGCCCCCCTCACATCAGAAGTCCCCAGCGGAGCCCCCCTCACACCAGGAGTCCCCGGCGGAGCCCCCCCTCACATCAGGAGTCCCCGGCGGAGCCCCCCCTCACATCAGGAGTCCCCGGCGGAGCCCCCCCTCACATCAGGAGTCCCCGGCGGAGCTCCCCCTCACATCAGGTGTTCCCAGTGCCCCCGCCTCACATAAGGTGTCCCCAGTGCCCCCCCACTCACATCAGGTGTCCCCAGTGCCCCCCCACTCACATCAGGTGTCCCCAGTGCCCCCCCTCACATCAGGTGTCCCCAGTGCCCCCCCACTCACATCAGGTGTCCCCAGTGCCCCCCCACTCACATCAGGTGTCCCCAGTGCCCCCCCCACTCACATCAGGTGTCCCCAGTGCCCCCCCCACTCACATCAGGTGTCCCCAGTGCCCCCCCCACTCACATCAGGTGTCCCCCACTCACATCAGGTGTCCCCCACTCACATCAGGTGTCCCCAGTGCCCCCCCCCACTCACATCAGGTGTCCCCAGTGCCCCCCCCCCACTCACATCAGGTGTCCCCCCCTCACATCAGGTGTCCCCAGTGCCCTCCCCCCCTCACATCAGGTGTCCCCAGTGCCCCCCCCTCACATCAGGTGTCCCCGGTGTCCCCCCCTCACATCAGGTGTCCCCAGTGCCCCCCCCCTCACATCAGGTGTCCCCCCACTCACATCAGGTGTCCCCAGTGCCCCCCCCTCACATCAGGTGTCCCCAGTGCCCCCCCCTCACATCAGGTGTCCCCCCCTCACATCAGGTGTCCCCAGTGCCCCCCCCCCCTCACATCAGGTGTCCCCAGTGCCCCCCCCCTCACATCAGGTGTCCCCAGTGCCCCCCCCCACTCACATCAGGTGTCCCCAGTGCCCCCCCCCCCACTCACATCAGGTGTCCCCCCACTCACATCAGGTGTCCCCAGTGCCCCCCCTCACATCAGGTGTCCCCAGTGCCCCCCCCTCACATCAGGTGTCCCCCCCTCACATCAGGTGTCCCCAATGCCCCCCCCCCACTCACATCAGGTGTCCCCAGTGCCCCCCCCACTCACATCGTGTCCCACAGCGGTGCGCGCGCTCACCCCCCACCTAGAACCCCCGCCCCTTTCCATAACAGACTGGCAGCGGGGCGGGGGGTAGGCGGGGCGAGGCGGAGCGGGGCGGGCCGAGCCGAGGAGGGGCGGGCCGAGGCGGGCCGAGGCGGGGCGGGCCGAGGCCGGCCGAGGCGGAGCGAGGCGGAGCGGGGCGGGCCGAGGCGGAGCGGGGCAGGGGGTGGGCGGCGACGCAGAAGCTTCGTCTAGCCCCCCCCCAGCCGTCTTCCTGAACTCCAACAAAATGGCGGCCGGCGGAGACAATGTCTCCGCCGGCCGCCGACCTCTAGCGGCGGCGGCGGCGTTTTCAAAAACCGGAACCGAATTTTTCGGGACATTTCCCGGGACGCCACAAATCCGGGAATGAAGTCCAAGTCCCGGGAATGTCCCGGGAAATTCGGGACAGTTGGCAGCTATGATACAGTATATTATTATGTTTAGACATTTTAGTGAGCTGAATAATATAAATAATCACACAGGAATGTTAGTCATTTCACATCATTTTAAAATCATGAATCCATCCTTCTTGTATCTAAAATCAGTCTCAGTTCACCAACTTCTTTACCATTGCTTTCCTGTAAGGGGATGAAGTTAAATCCATCCAGGGAGATATTTTGTTCCTCCTGTTCAGTGCAGAGAGGAGGGGCCGATCCGTGCAGCTAACCCAGGCTGGAGAATTGTGAAGAGAGAAGCCGATTCATTGGCTGCATGGCCCCTCCCCTCTCCACCAAACATGAGGTGATGTAGCTGAAACACAAGAGCAAAGCTCTCACAGGGGCGCTGGCGGCCATTTTGTTGGAGCCAGGAGCCAGAAAACTGCTCCAGAGCCAAACGTTCCTGGTTTTCCATGGACAAAACTCAAAATCCTGTTTCGGGACGGCCTCCTATCGGGACGAGGGTCCCAAAATCGGGATTGTCCCGGGAAAAATCGGGACTGTTGGCAACTATGCATTTCTTACTTTTGTAAATCCCAGCAGGCCGCGGCCATCTCATGTGTGGGCATCTGAAGCCAGACTGTAACTCTTCCTGTATTCCATCCATGCTGGATACCCAGCATGCACCTCCAGATGTCACACATGCTCAGAGCAGCACGAGCAGTGTAATAGGTTGTAGGTCAGGTTTCCATAGCAACAGCAGTGTCAGAGGAAGTTGCCGCCCCTTAGCTATGGAAACCCCCCCCCAGGAACCAGGAAATGTATCTACATTTACAAAGATTATAAATCTAGAAATATAAAAAGCTCCCCCATCAAACTGCCCCCGTCATACCGCCCCATCAAAAATTGCCCCTATCAAAACCGCCCCCATCAAATTGCCTAATCATACTGCCACCATCAAAATTGCCCCATCAAATTTCAACAATCATACTGCCACCATCAAAATTGCCCCATCAAGACTTCCCCATCCTACTGCCACCATCAAAATTGCCCCATCAAATCTGCCCCCATCAAAATTGCCCCACCATAATGCCCCCATCAAAACTGCCCCATCATACTGCCCCAATCAAAACTACCCCCATCAAATTGCCCCATCATACTGCCACCATTAAAATTGCCCCTTCATACTGCCACCATCATAACTGCCCCATCATACTGCCCCCATCAAAATTGCCCCATTATACTGCCACCATCAAAAATGCTCCATCATACTGCCACCATGAAAATTGTCCAATCAAATTGCCCCATCATACTGCCTCATCAAAACTGCCCCCATCACACTGTCACCATCAAAACTGCCCCATCAAAACTGCCATCACAATTGCCCCATCATACTGCCCCCATCAAACTTGCCCCCATCAAAATTGCCCCATCATACTGCCCCCATCAAAATTGCCCCATCATACTGCCACCACCATCAAAACTGCCCCATCATACTGCCACCATCAAAACTGCCCCATCATACTGCCCCCATCAAATTGCCCCAATCATACTGCCACCATCAAAATTGCCCCCATCATACTGCCCCCATCAAAACTGCCCCATCATACTGCCCCCATCAAAATTGCCCCATCATACTGCCACCACCATCAAAACTGCCCCATCATACTGCCACCATCAAAACTGCCCCATCATACTGCCCCCAATCATACTGCCACCATCAAAATTGCCCCCATCATACTGCCACCATCAAAACTGCCCCATCAAATTTCTTCTCTAACTGGTCAAAGAAACAGGTACCCGCCCCCCTCCTCCCCCCTGAAAGGTGACATGTGTGGCACCGTAGGGGGGGACAAATAAGCGGAGCTTCCCTCCGCTTAAGTATATAACGTAGTAAGCCCTGTATACAGATGTCACCCACTTATATTTCCAATTGTTACAGTTTTACAAGTAATCATGTACATAGAAATCACATTATACCAATGGATACGGTAAAAAAAAAAATCTCCATTAAAAGTTAAATACAAAATAATCCACAAACTCCTCTTTAAAGCAAGCATGACATAAGCCAAACACAGAAGTCATATTGTAACAACAGGATACAGAAAGGTTAGGTTGAAAAAAATCAAATGTTCATCATCTAGTATGACAAATAAAGTTGGTCCAGTTGAAAAAAAACAAAAAAAAAACACAACATATTGCCAGGAGACAATATAACGGTTGTAACAGTTCAGGACCAGATCAGTGATCTGCAGACCTTCAAACTGAGAGGAAGCAGCTTGCATTACTCCTGTGAATTTGTGACTTTCAGCGATTCCTATTGAGAATTCTTGATTTTTTTTAAATTGTATTCAGTTTAACAACATCTATTAATGTATTTCACAAAGACAAAAGTCCCTGCAAAGAAATGCAGGATATTTAAAAATAAAATTTTCGATTTTCTGAGAAGGAAGGACCCCCAGTCACCGGAAGAGGAAACAAAACAAGGTAAGTATGTTGGACAGAACACCCAGGCACCAACAGAAAAGCCAGACCAAAGGAAGCATGATAAAAAGGTGACCCAGAAAAAATTCTGGGTAAGACCATTTGCTTCGCTTAGACTGACAAAGGATGAGAGTCCTAAAGAGAAAGATGAGAAAGACTCCAACAAAGAAGGCCAAACGAGGCTTCAGAGAGAGAGTTCGAGCTTTCCTAAAGCCTAAAAAGAGCCCTACAGAAAAGGCAGCAGTTCTTGAGACCCCAGAAAAGCCAGTAGTTCTTGAGATTACAGAAAAGCCAGCAGTTCCTGAGACCCTGGAAAAGCCTCAAGGTTCTCCAGAGAATGAGAGAAGGAGCTCCACAGAGCATTTTCCAAAGGAATCACAGCAAGAAGAATTCCAACATCAGGAAACACCAGATGTCATCACTGGCTCGGCATCCGACGAGCATACAAACAGTGATACATACTACTCTTGTGAATCAGGTGAGGAGATGGGGGGAAAGATGAATTCTAAGTCAGAGGGAGGCTTAGTTTCAAGACAAGCATCAAGTAAACAAGAACAAGGCACTTCAGAAAAACCAGCAGCTTTAGACCCCGAACCTGTACCCTTGATTGCTGGAGAAGATGAAAAACCAGGGCAGTCCTGCACCAGCCTCCAGACAGGCCTTGTCGCCTTCTCGGCTGAAAAATTCACCTTCCACAAGCTACTTGGGGCAGGACACTTTGGGCGCGTCTTGCTGGCTACCGATCATGAGAAAGGAAAACATGTAGCAGTAAAAAGATTGAAAAAGAGGAGACTGCTACGTTGCAAAGGTTTCATTGGGGAGCACGATGTCTTGCAACTAACACACGGATGCCAATTTTTAATTGCTGGGTATGCGGCATTCCACAATGATAACTATGTATATTATGTTATGGAACTGGCAAAAGGAGGGACCCTTCATGACCTGATATATCAGCACAGAAGAAAACTGAGCTTCACAGTGGTGAGATTTATCACTGCGGAACTAGTGTGTGCCATTCAGTTTTTACATCACAAATACATTATCCATAGAGACATAAAGCCTGACAATGTCTTATTCACAAGCGATGGACATGTAAAACTCACAGATTTTGGCCTTGCCTTAGAAAATGCTGATTGGAAACCTAAAAAATATGGAACTGCTGGGACACCACAATATACAGCCCCCGAAGTAATACTAGGCAAGCCCTACAATGTGAGTGCTGATTGGTTTTCACTCGGAGTAACGGTCTTCGAGATGCTGGCCTAAGAACTCCCCTTCAATGGAAGGAGAATAGCACAAATACATGGGATGATTGTTCACAGGGATCCAGACTTTTATGTTCTGCCTTCCCCTGTAAAAACCTACTAGAGCCTCCATTGATGCAGATTTAAAAGAAGAGGTAAAGCTATCTCGTTATGAAGAAAAGAAGTCTCCTCTTTCAAGTGAAGAACAGTTAGAATTTGAGGACATTGGCTTTGTCTGCCCCGACTGGGCTGACCATTACTATGTACATTCCACCAATGCAACCCAAAATCCTTAGAGGATGTAAACTTCCCTCTAATGTTTGTACCTATAGGTAAGCCTATAATAACGCTTACCTATAGGTGCTGTAAAGATCTTCTAAACTTGCATAGTTTAGGAGATATTTACTGTATACTGCGCTGATGACGTCATCGGCGCATGCTCTCTGAAGGAATGGTCGCCCGTGCCGTTTCTTCAGGGTCCTGTGACCAGCGGCTGTCGCACGCATGCGCAGGAGTGATGTCACGTGGCTCCAGCCAGTCACACAGCCGGAGTCCGCGGACCCAGAAAGTAGGTGGGTGAAGATGGGGGGTGAGAGGAAGTGAGATATATAGGAGGGGGGTGGAAGAGAGGAGGTAAGGAGCCGAAGACGGTAAAAGAGAGAGGGGTGAAAGAGAGAGGGGTGAAAGAGAGAGGGGTGAAAGAGAGAGGGGTGAAAGAGAGAGGGGTGAAAGAGAGAGGGGTGAAAGAGAGAGGGGTGAAAGAGAGACTTGGGGGGAGTGAGAGGGAGTGAGAAATATAGAGGGGGTGAAAGAGAGATGGGGTGTTAGAGACAGGGGGGTGAGAGAGAGGGAGATATATAGAGCGGGGGTGAGAGACGGGGGGGGGGGAGTGAGATATATAGAGCGGGGGTGAGAGACGGGGGGGGGGGGGGAGTGAGATATATAGAAGGGGGGTGAAAGAGAGAAGGGGTGTGAGAGAGAGGGAGTGAGATATATAGAGGGGGGTGAAAGAGAGAGGAGGTGAAAGAGAGGGAGTAAGATATATAGAGAGGGGTGAAAGAGAGAGGGGGTGAAAGAGAGAGGGGCGGTGAGAGAGAGGGAGTGAGATATATAGAGGGGGTGCAAGAGAGGGAGTGAGATATATAGAGGGGGGTGAAAGAGAGAGGGGGTGAGATATCTACAGGGGGGGGGGTGAATGAAAGAGAGAGAGGGAGAGGAAGTGAGATATATAGAGGGGGGTGGAAGAGAGGGTGTGTGAGAGAGACTTGGGGGTGAGAGAGAGGGGAGTGATCTATATAGAGGGAAAAGCGAGATGGGGGGGAAGAGAGCGAGAGAGAGCGAGAGAGAGCGAGAGAGAGAGCGAGAGCGAGAGCGAGAGAGAGAGATGGATGCGGCCTCGAATGGGGACGATGAGGGCTTTGTTTGCAGGTAAGTTTCACATAATGTGCTAGTATGCGATGCATACTAGCACATTATGCCTTTACTTTGCAAGTAAGAATAAAAAAGATTTTTTTTTTAAAAGGGGGGGGGGGGGGGGGGAAGAGTGGGGTGAGCGATAAACAGAGGGGTAAAAGAGAGAGAGGGATTGGGGGGGGGGGGGAGAGAAAAATCAAAAATGGAGGTGAGAGAGAGAAAAGGAGGATAATATTGTGTGCAAGTCTGTTTGTCCAGTCTGATGGTTGGATGGTGCTGTATGTATGCACAGAAGGTAGTCTGGGATCTCTGTGCTCATTAAGTCCCAGGGGCTATAAGAGTACAGAAGGGGTCCTGTGCTCATTTCAACAGCTGGACGACTCTCCCGCTGCTCATGTTAAAATGCACATTTTAGGCCTGATGGTTATTACAAACCCCCAAAACATGACATTTAGTTTGCTAAGTCACCGAGTTGCTGGTAGGGGATCTTTTGTTTGCTGGGGTGGTATTTTGTTGTGTTCATTCGCACTCAGAAGCATAGTAAACACTGTTTACTATGCTTCATTTATAAATGAATGCAGTTAGTGTGATCATTTAGAAAAGGGATATTAACTTACAAATTTACTACCACTTTCCTCCACTCTCCATTCTGAAACATCCCTCGCAGGAGCTCAGGGGAAAAGAGAGGAGGGAAGCCAGCAGCACTGCAAGAGGGAGCAACACAGGGGAAGCCCATGCAATAGGGGGAGGGGGGATCAGCACCACACAGTGATTATGGTGTACCCAGGCACACCTGGCACACCCCCTGCGCACACCTATGGATATACTGTATTTTACTGCAATTTGTGTTATTAACTAATTCCACACAAATAACTTAGCACTAGGAAGTGTTAGTTGGTTCTTTATTCTCTAGGGTCAGTACTGGGAGATGGTTGGGGGGGGGGGGAATGATGTATCAGCCCCCTATAAGTAAAAACAAGAATGTATATACAACATATCAAACAATGATGTTACAATAGGATAGCCAACATGTTTTGCGGTTTATATCCGCTTCTTCAGGGCTTGCCTCACTCGGCATCTGTGTTTGAGTAAAACATAAAAATACATATAGAAGGGGAATTAAAGTACCTTATAGCCATCCAAGAACATGAGGATTAGGGGGAGACCTAAAGATAACCCACATCACGGGGAGAAAAAAAAAGACTGCACAGCACTGGGAACAACCTTAACCAGTTGATGACCGATGCACGCCGATTTATGTCGGCAGAATGGCATGGGTGGGCATACCTGTACGTCCCTCCCTCCCCCATGCCCGCGGCGGTCACATTCATTAGGGGACCGATCAGTCCCCAGGTCCCGGCCATTGTTTTCTGGCCTGGACCTGCTGATTGGTCCTAACGAATGGAGTAGCATACAGACGAGCGGATTTTTTGACCGGACTCGTGTCCGTCGGAAAGATTTGAAACATGTTCCAAATCTAAAGTCTTAAAGTCCGCTGCAGGTCCGATGAAGCCCATACACGGTTGGATTGTCTGACGGATTCGGACCAGTCCGGTCGAAAAGTCCGCCTGTGTTTCCACGCCATTACAGTGTATGTTCCTTCAAGCCTTCCTTGTCTTGACCTTCTTTCCCAAAGAAACGATCACTGTACACAGTATGACAGAACTGTGTAACAATGACTAAATGGTAATCCAGTTACATATACTTCTTACCTTACCACAAATGCCTTGATGGGTTTGTAGCTTTGAGCCAGTGAACCTTCTTAGCAATCAAAATGACTTCAACTGCTTTACCAACATTTCGATATATTACCTTGTGCAAGTGCATAGGTTGAATTGTGCAAATGCTGGTCACGCGGCCATCTATATTAGTTAAAGCTATGGTGGTGAGGCATGGTGGTGGCATCATGCTTTCCACCTTGCCCAATAAGAATGCTTTGCGTTCATTTGGAAAATTCAAAACATTATCTGAATGACAGCCATGCTGGGCAGACAACCCCTTATGCTCACAGTGCAAAAGGGAAGCTGCTCCACACAGGCCCCAGAAGCTAGTGGATAATACTGTAGTAGTGGTGCTTACTACAGTGATTTCCAGCTTCCATGGGGCATCCAACAGGTATGATATATGCATAGTTACATGTAACTATGTAAAAATATCCATACCAGGAATTCTGCTTTAATGTGCATTAGGAACATACTGCAAAATGTATATCCACACAGGTAGCACAGACATCTTAATCCAAACTAAATTAAATGTGTCATGTTTTTCCAGAATGACTACATATCAGTAGAAAAGGCTTAACAACTCTGTCTGTGGGTCTCAGTGGCCCAGTCCAGCACCTCCTTCCAACATGGCCCCACTTGAGAAGAGGACTCTTGCTTAGTAGGGATCCAAGCATTACTATCCTGCCAGCATACAAGGGAAGATGCATCACAGCCATAAATACATCTGATTACCATTCTAAGGTGACCACTCTTCTGATGTCAATAATTATGTGCCACTAAAGAGGAAATCTACTAGCTGTTACAAGAAAAAGTTCTGACCCGAACCCCATTAAAGTCTGCAGTATAGGACCCAAACTTGGAAAATCAAAAGTCCCCATTTTAAAGGATTATATGCAAGTAATTGGCCATAAAAAGGGTATGGGGGCCCGGGTACTGCCCTTGGGGACATGTACCAATGCAAAAAAAAACCTTTTAAAAAAGATTGTTTTTACAGGAGCAGTAATTTTAATAATGCATTTTTAATTATGCCACCAGGTGCTGTCGCCAGGTGGCTCCGCCCCCCTTACCTATATAAGAACTGTCAAAAGGCAAGCCAGGCATTCGGCGGTTTGCCTTAGTTAACGGCAGAGCAATTTTTTGTTCTTTTTAGGGTCTGGCAGTGGTGTCGTCATCGTGATTGACGATGGATCTACATGGGGGACAGTGATTTATTTTTTAATAAAGGAATTGTGAAAAACTGTCTGTGTTTTCATTACTTTTTGACTTTTTTTGGTGAATGGGTACCCCATACTCATTCACGTGGGGGGCGGGATCTTGTTAAAGGGCCCTTCCAGATTCCGATAAGCCCCATGCCCACAGACCTCCACAACCACAGCCCAGGATTGTAGGGATAAGGCCCTTGTCCCCATCAGCATGAGGACAAGGTGCTTTGGGGCAGAGCCTCCCCTGCCCCAAAGCACTCACTCAAAGCTTTGCCCCATCAGGGCTTAGAATGCACTGTGCAGAACGCAGTGCATGGCAGAGTGTTTGGTGGGGCGAACACTCGCCGAATGCCCTGCAAATTCGGGTGTTCGCCAAACAGACAATGTTCAGGTCAAACTTTTGCTTAGCCCGAACCGCTCGCCCAACTCTACTGTTTGCAACAGCTAGAAATGATAAAACCTATTGATCGGACCTTTTACCACTGTTTCTATCTCAGGTAATCTACACCATGCAAGATATACTTGGAAGATGTCCCTCAAAGATTGATTGCATCCTCTCAACATTTCAAATACTTACCAGAAAGATCACGCAATTATATAACTAAAACAGGGTGGTTCCACAACTTTCACACCTCCATCCTCTTCTTGGACAATCAACACCTGCCTTGACACATTACTTGGTGACTGGATTAAGGTGACTGTTCTATCGGTATGGATATACATGCAGGAGTATATTCCAAACTCATTAGAACTGAAGAAGTTATTTGAATAAGCTATGACACATATTCAGCATTACAGAACAAGTCCAACTGGATCTGATTAACAACTACTAGCTATATTTTACATTCTTGCAAAAGAGTAAGAATGACATAAAGCAGAAGAGACTTTCACCTGCTACATACCTTTGGGGAATGTAAAACATATTTTATGGAGGTGGCTTGTAAAGGACTCCTTCATAAACTGGCCATAGACCTCCTAAAATTCGGAACAAAGAGCTTTTGCCACAACCATTTGGGCCAGTAATGAGAAGGTGCATACCTTCCTTTACCTAGACATTAAAAAAGAAAGTTAATACAGCTAGAGTATTAAAACCAGTTATCAATCATAGAACTACACTACTTTGCAAATGTTTTAGGCAGGTGTGAAAAAATGCTGTACATTATGAATGCTTTTAAAAATAGTGTTAATGGTTTATTTTTATCAATTTACAAAATTAAAAGTAAACGAATATAAGAAAAATCCTAATAAAATCAATATTTGGTGTGACCACCCTTTGCCTTCAAAACAGCATAATTTCTTCTAGGTACACTTGCACACAGTTTTTGAAGGAACTCAGCAGATAGGTTGTTCTAAACATCTTGGAGAACTAACCACAGATCATTTGTGGATGTGGGCTGCCTTGCGTCCTTCTGTCTCTTCATGTAATCCCAGACAGACTCCATGATGTTGAGATCAGGGCTCTGTGGGGGCCAAACCATCACTTCCAGGACTCCTTATTCTTCTGTATACTGAACATAGATCTTAATGAAATTGGCTGTATGTTTGGGGTAGTTGTCTATTGGGGTCGTTGTCATTGTCTATATTGGAAAGTCAGGTCCTACATTATTAGGTGTACCAGATTTCTTATCAGTCCAACCTCATATTGAAAAGTTCCACTGACAGTGGTAATAGACACAGACACCAATGGGTGGGTCCATGTCTCTCCATAAATGCAAGCTACCTGTAGCATCTTGATAATGTTTCCCACCTCACAGGACCAAAAATCCTGTACCAAGGTTACCATGCTCCCTTCCTCCACTCTCCATCCTGACAGATCCCCACAGCTGGCCGGAGAGGAGAGGAGGGAAGCCGGATGTGGGGGATGAGGGAGGGCGGAGGAGGAGGACAGGGAGCCGGAGAAGCACGGGGGGGGGGGGGCTCGGAGGGTGAAGGACACAGAGGGGAGCCATAGAAGAAAGGGGAGAGAAGGGGGGGGTAGAAGGACATGGAGGGGGCTGGAGAAGGAGGATACAGGGAACAGCCGGGCACGATCGGTACAGCAGGAGGGACAGCTGTGATCACCGATCTCCCTGTATAGCTTTTTAGCCGTCAGCCGCGGGAGGGAGAGGAGAAGCGGATGTCAGCTATACAGGGAGATCGGTGTTCACAGCTGTCCCTCCTGCTGCACCGATCATCCCTGACTGTGAACCAGGGGACAATACAGGATCAGCCCCGCATCCAGGATATCGGGCAGCACTTGCAGGTGTCCGGGAGCCGCCCCCGAAATGCGGGAGACTTGAGATGTCTGCGTCTAACAGTGAGTTGAACAACACTACACTAACACCAGTACACACAGTTACACTTGCCCCCCCCCAGTTAACCCTTCACTACCTGTCACTGTGTCATCAATTGTAGTTTTCAGATTTTTCACGGATCACTGCATTGGTGTCATTTGTGACTGAAATAAGTGTTAGAGCAGTTAGTAGTAGGCCCCGTTAGGTCTAGGGTACCCCCCTAAACCCCCCTAATAAAGGTTTAACCCTTTGAACGCCCCCCAGTTAACCCTTTCACTCCCTGTCACTAGTGTCACTTATCGATCTTTTTTCTGATCGCCATATTTGTGTCACGGGTGACGCTAGTTAGTTGATTAGTTTCACCGTCAGGTTTTTATAGCGTCAGGTACCTGCATATATTACCTAATAAAGGTTATAACCCCGATTGCCCCCTACTTAACCCTTTCACCCCGTCACCAACAATTGCCGTATTAGTGTTACGCTGGTTAGTTAATTTGTTTTTTATAGCGTCAGGACACCCGCCGTATATTACCCAATAAAGGTTTAACCCCCTGATCGCCCGGTGGGTGATATCAGTTACTTTTTAGCGTCAGTCAGGGTCTGCGTCACCCCAGGCAGCGTCAGATTAGTGCAACAAATGAACAAATCGATATATCTGATCTGATCAGAACTATATTAGCATCCCCAATAGTTTAGGGTTCCCAAAAATGCAGTGTTAGCGGGATCAGCCCAGATACCTGCTAGCACCTGCGTTTAGCCCCTCCGCACAGCCCAGCCCACCCAAGTGCAGTATCAATCGATCACTGTCACTTACAAAACACAACGCACATAACTGCAGCATTCGCAGAGTCAGGCCTGATCCCTGCGAACGCTAATAGTTTTTTTCGTAGCTTTTGAATCAGTCGCTGACCGTCAGGAGCTCTTTTTCCTGTGAGTATCACTAGTGTACCAGTAAATTTAGAGACCAAAATGTCAAATCGAAGGTACGCTAGTGAAGAGGCCTACGTGTTTATGAGCATGACAGATGAGAGTGAACAGGAAGTCACCCATCTGTCAGATTCAGGCTCAGAATAGGACCCTGTAGACAGCAGCGGCACCCTGACAGATAGCTCTGACGACGGAGTTGTGGTCCCTGCCAAGGTCAGGCGTACCAGACCCCGTTCTTCTGCTGCTGTTGAGGTACAAGAACCACAGGGCTCTCATATGGAGAAGAGAGCCAGTAATAGTGCCGCTCATCCTTCTGGTGAGTTGGCAAACACCAGCGGCCTAGTACACCCCGGTCGTAGTCAAACCAGCACTGCAGTACCACGAGGTGACGTGGCGAGTCCCATAAGTGCAGTTCAAGCTGATGAGGTGGCAAGCACAACTAGTGTCCCGCAGCCACCAAGAAGAAGACAAACACAGACCCGTCAAGCCCATAGTGCCCTTCCTGCTGCATTTGCCAATCCTAATTGGGAGCCCTAATAGACCCCAATTTTTTCAAAAAAAGAGTACCTGTCACTAACTATTGCTATCATAGGGGATATTAACATTCCCTGAATTAACAATAAAAATGATTAAACAAAAACAACAAAAAAAAAAAGAAAAAAAAAAGAAAAACAACCCTGTTCCCTGGTGCTCACGCGCAAAGGCGAACGCAAGCGTCGGTCTGGTGTCATATGTAAACAGCAATTGCACCATGCATGTGTGATATTACCGTGAAGGTCAGATCGAGGGCAGTCATTTTAGCAGTAGACCTCCTCTGTAAATCTAAAATGGTAACCTGTAAAGGCTTTCAAAAATGTATGTAGTTTGTCGCCGCTGCAATTTTATAGCATGTCGTATTTGGTATCCATGTACTCAGCATAAGATCATCTTTTTTATTTCATCAAGCATTTGGGCAATATAGTGTGTTTTGGTGCATTAAAATTTTCCAAAAAAATTGTGTTTGAAAATTTGCTGCACAAACACTGTGTGAAAAATGTTTTGAATTAAAATAGAATTCAAAGTAATTTTCTTGCAAAAAAATTATATTTTTTCATGTAAAAAAAAAAGTGTCAGAAAAGGCTTTGTCTTCAAGTGGTCAGAAGAGTGGGTGATGTGTGACATAAGCTTCTAAATGTTTGCATAAAATGCCAGGACAGTTCAACCCCCACCCCCAAATGACCCCTTTTTGGAAAGAAGACACCCCAAGCTATTTGCTGTTAGGCATGTTGAGTCCATGGAATATTTTATATTTTGCCACAAGTTTCGGGAAAATTACATTTTTTTATTTTTGCACAAAGTTGTCACTAAATGATATATTGTTCAAACATGCCATGGTTAGATGTGAAATTACACCCCAAAATACATTCTGCTGCTTCTCCCGAGTACGGGGATACCACATGTGAGACTTTTTGGGAGCCTAGCCACGTACAGGAACCCGAAAACCAAGCACCGCCTTCAGGCTTTCTATATTGTGATTTCACTTCCTCACTGCCCATCACAGTTACGGAGGCCCTGAAATGTCCCCATTTTGGAAAGTAGACACCCCAAGGTATTTGCTAAGTGGCATGGTGAGTATTTTGCAGATCTCATTTATTTTTTAAAATGAAGAAAGAAAATAATTTTTTTTTTCTTTTTTCAATTTTCAAAACTTTGTGACAAAATAGCGAGATCTGCAAAATACTCAACATGCCTCTCAGCAAATAGTTTGGGGTGTCTACTTTTCAAAATGGGGTCATTTGGGGGGGGGGGGTTGTACTATCTGGACATTTCATGGCTTCCGAAACTGTGATAGGCAGTGATTGGTTTTCGGGGTCCTGTACGCGGTTAGAAAAAGTCACACATGTGGTATCCCCATACTCAGGAGAAGCAGCAGAAAGCATTTTGGGGTGTAATTCCACATATAACCATGGCACATGTGAGCAATATATCATTTAGTGACAACTTTGTGTATTTTTTTGTCATTTTTCAATCACTTGTGACAAAAAAATAAAATAATCACTGGGCTCAACATGCCTCTCAGCAATTTCCTTGGGGTGTCTACTTTCCAAAATGGGGTCATGGGGGGGGGGGGGTTGTACTGCTCTGCCATTTTACCACCTCAAGAAATTAGTCAAACAAAAAGCTGTGTAAATTGCAGAAAATGTACCCTAGTTTGTAGACCCTATAACTTTTGCGCAAACCAATAAATATACGCTTATTGACATTTTTTTTTTTACCAAAGACATGTGGCTGAATACATTTTGGCCTAAATGTATGACTAAAATTGAGATTATTGATTATTTATTTTTTTTTTTTTTTAACAAAAAGTAAGTTTTTCAGTTTTTAATCGCAAAAAATTAAAATCGCAGAGGCAATCAAATACCATCAAAAGAAAGCTCTATTTGTGGGGAAAAAAAAAGGATGCAAATTTTATTTGGGTACAGCATTGCATGACCACGCAATTACCAGTTAGTTAAAGCAGCGCAGTGACGAATTGTAAAAAGTGCTCTGGTCACTAAGCCAAATCCTCCGGGGCTGAAGTGATTAAACACCAATCTAATGTGATGCGGTCCTCACTTAAAAAATGAAAAGGGAAGAAAAATGCAGACAAACAAAAATGTGTATATGCCGTTTACATAAAAAATGTAAAACAGGTCCTAACCTTATGATAGAGAGTGAATAAGCCTCCACAGACCGTATCATTCACTTCCCACCCAAGACAGACAGGATTCATCAAGTAGCAGGCATGTCCTAGAAGGTTTAAGTTGCCTATCCTATTGTAACATCCTTGTTTGATATGTTGTATATACATTTTTGTTTTTATCTATAGGGGGCTGATACATCACCCACCTTTTGTTTTATGTCTATATGTCATTTTTCGATCTTTGAATTAGAGGTCATCTTCACTGGTCTCACAATTTGATTATGATTATCTTGTCCACGATTTGATTTGGCGATGGATCACGATTACAGAGCAAGTGCGCATGGTTAAAAACTTTTTATCCAAAAATTAAAGTCAGAAAAACTCAATTTTTTTCCAGTGGCAGAGGGATGGTGAGATCAGAGGGATGGTGAGATCAGAGGGATGGTGGGATCAGAGGGATGGTGGGATCAGAGGGATGGGGCGATCAGAGGGATGGGGCGATCAGAGGGATGGGGCGATCAGAGGGATGGGGCGATCAGAGGGATGGGGCGATCAGAGGGATGGGGCGATCAGAGGGATGGGGCGATCAGAGGGATGGTGGGATCAGAGGGATGGGGCGATCACAGGGATGGGGCGATCACAGGGATGGGGCGATCACAGGGATGGGGCGATCAGAGGCATGGGGAGATCAGAGGTACGGTGAGATGGTGCGATCAGAGGGATGGTGCGATCGGAGGGATGGTGCGATCGGAGGGATGGTGCGATCAGAGGGATGGTGCGATCAGAGGGATGGTGCGATCAGAGGGATGGTGCGATCACAGGGATGGTGCGATCACAGGGATGGTGCGATTAGATGGGATGGTGCGATCACAGGGATGGTGAGATGGTGCGATCAGAGGGATGGTGCGATCAGAGGGGATGGTGCGATCAGAGGGGATGGTGCGATCAGAGGGGATGGTGCGATCAGAGGGGATGGTGCGATCAGATGATATGGTGCGATCAGAGGGATGGTGAGATGGTGCGATCAGAGGGATGGTGCGATCAGAGGCATGGTGCAATTAGATGGGATGGTGCAATTAGATGGGATGGTGCAATTAGATGGGATGGTGCAATTAGATGGGATGGTGCAATCAGAGGGATGGTGCAATCAGAGGGATGGTGCAATCAGAGGGATGGTGCAATCAGAGGCATGGTGCGATTAGATGGGATGGTGCAATCAGAGGGATGGTGCAATCAGAGGGATGGTGCGATCAGAGGGATGGTGCGATCAGAGGGATGGTGCGATCAGATGGGATGGTGCGATCAGATGGGATGGTGCGATCAGATGGGATGGTGCGATCAGATGGGATGGTGCGATCAGAGGCATGGTGCGATCAGATGGGATGGTGAGATCAGAGGGGATGGTGAGATCAGAGGGGATGGTGCGATCAGAGGGGATGGTGCGATCAGAGGGGATGATGCGATCAGAGGCATGGTGCGATCAGATGGGATGATGCGATCAGATGGGATGGTGCGATCAGAGGGATGGTGCGATCAGAGGGATGGTGCGATCAGAGGGGATGGTGCGATCAGAGGGGATGGTGCGATCAGAGGGGATGGTGCGATCAGAGGGGATGGTGCGATCAGAGGCGTTGGTGCGATCAGAGGCGTTGGTGCGATCAGAGGCGTTGGTGCGATCAGAGGCGTTGGTGCGATCAGAGGCGTTGGTGCGATCAGAGGCATGGTGGGATCAGAGGCATGGTGCGATCAGAGGCATGGAGGGATCAGAGGCATGGAGGGATCAGAGGCATGGAGGGATCAGAGGCATGGAGGGATCAGAAGCATGGTGCGATCAGAGGGATGGTGCGATCAGAGGGATGGTGCGATCAGAGGGATGGTGAGATGGTGCGATCAGAGGGGATGGTGCGATCAGAGGGGATGGTGCGATCAGGGGGGATGGTGCGATCAGAGGGGATGGTGCGATCAGGGGGGATGGTGCGATCAGAGGGGATGGTGCGATCAGGGGGGATGGTGCGATCAGAGGGGATGGTGCGATCAGGGGGGATGGTGCGATCAGAGGGGATGGTGCGATCAGAGGGGATGGTGCGATCAGCGGGGATGGTGCGATCAGAGGGGATGGTGCGATCAGAGGGGATGGTGCGATCAGGGGGGATGGTGCGATCAGAGGGGATGGTGCGATCAGAGGCATGGAGCGATCAGAGGCATGGAGGGATCAGAGGCATGGAGGGATCAGAGGCATGGAGGGATCAGAGGCATGGAGGGATCAGAGGCATGGTGGGATCAGAGGCATGGTGGGATCAGAGGCATGGTGGGATCAGAGGCATGGAGGGATCAGAGGCATGGTGGGATCAGAGGCATGGTGGGATCAGAGGCATGGAGGGATCAGAGGCATGGAGGGATCAGAGGCATGGAGGGATCAGAGGCATGGAGGGATCAGAGGCATGGAGGGATCAGTGCCATAGTGGGATGAGGCAGAGGGGTGATGGTAGCAGAGGGATGGGTTCAGTGACACTGGCACTCACCTGCTATTAATGTCAGTTGATCCCCCTTCATGCTGCCCAGTGTATTTTCCCCCTTCCGATGCTTCAAGTGAAGCTTCTCCTGATGTGGGGTCTCCTTTAGCTCCTCCCCCAGCACTGTACTGGCTGTCTCCTCATCAGCTGACTTTCTGCTTAAGGGGAGGGGAGGGGGCTTTATCCACCTTGCAGGCTCTGCCTCTGGCTTTCTCCTGGAGAGGCAGGCAGAGTGCTGCACGGAGGGACGGTTGATGTCGTTAAGAATCGGTTCGGCCAACTCACAGCATGAGTGCAGCATCAGGAACATCTGAATCGCGATGCTGCCATTATATTCAACACCCCTACTTTGAATAAAATATTTACATATATTTCTATTTTGTCTGGAAGAGACCATTTAGCGCCCAAAACCTATACCTAATTGCCCTTCTAATTTTCTATTTGGGGTTGGTACTCCACAATATTATTATTCACTCTAATATATAGGCCTGGACTACATCTACATCTTTCCTAGACTTCTATTATGTAGCGCGTTTTCTGAAAGCACACTAAGGCTCGATTCACACCTATGCATGTTGCTTTTGAGCGTTTTTGGAGTTTTTTTTGTCATGCTTGCCACGTTTTTGAGCAGCGTTTTTGTAGCGTTTTTACCGCGTTTTGCGCTTTTTTTTTATTTTTTTTTTATAGTTTAAAAAAAAAAAGCCAAAAACGCATCAAAAACGCTGCAAAAACGGTGCACATGCGTTTTTGATGCTGGTCCATTGAATTGTATTACATGCAAAACGCTGCATTTTGCATGAAAAAAAGTCCCTGACCCTTTCCAAAAATGCAGAGGTACAAAAAGACATTGATGTGAACATGTTACATAGGAACCCATGTTAAAAAATTCCCGTGCATTTATGCAAAATGCATCAATAAACGCACTAGTGTGAATGGAGCCGAAAAACTCTTGGGCGAAGAATAATATAAAAAATACACAAACCACTTAAATTCAATGACATGGTAATATAATTGCATGACCCCAAAGAATTGGTTGAACTCTTTATGATAATTAAAGAGTCTGGGACATATTCAAATTTCTAAAGCTGCACAAACATTAATCTTTTTTTTTTTTTTTTCAACCAATGTGCTGAATGGAAAAAATAAAAAATAAAAAAAATGTCCGATTCCTCCATCCACACATTTGAGGTGGATGGGGGAATCACTCCTGCACCATCAAAATACAATGATTGGTGCTGCCAGCTATAGCCGGTGTCTTGCCAAAATGTTCCCTTGGCGGATAAGGACCCCCCTGTACTGCGCATGCGGTGCGCTTGCGCAATACAAACTACTACGGTGATGCCGAAAATTGCCGAACATAAACAGCTGTGTGTGAACTCTACACCGCACATGCGCAATTTACATGACATTATATCAAACTATACCGCACGCTCCTGATGCTCGTGCTACCCTGCAAGGGGCGGGTCTATTATTACTGTTATATCTGTAGGCATCCGCCCCTTACACGATATAACAGTAATAATAGACCCGCCCCTTGCAGAGTAGCATGAGCATCGGGAGCGTGCGGCATCGTCTGCTACAATGTCATGTTAATTCCGCATGCGCGGTGTAGAGTTCACTCACAGCTCTTTATGTTCGGCAATTTTCCCCAGCTCTGTAGTCCTTCGTACTGCACAAGCGCTGCGCCTGCCCAGTGTATGGGGGTCCTCATCCGCCGGGCGGAACTTTCTCGGCAGAACAGCGGCGACATTGAACGTTTAGGAAGAACCCAGCAGGCTTGGCTGTACACAAGACGATTGATGGATAAATGATAAACTGTTACAATATTACACTGAGAAAAAAAAAAGCTGGAGGCTCTGGTTATGGCTTCCCTTAGGGCCTGATCACACGTTTTTAATCATGCCATTAGCGTGCTCCCTTCAGTGCAGCCCAGCTAAACCCCAAATTGTGCTGCTTATCCCTCCCCCCTCTATGAGCTCTACTGTACTGACTTCAGGCCGATACCAAATTCATCACGCGGCTTGTATTTATAAATTAATTTTAGTAATGATTGTTAATGAAATTATTTATTACATTATGTATTAATTATGCACGTATTTAAAAAATATGTTTAAAAAAAACCACTTTAATAAAAATGTATTAATCTATTAAAGGATTAATTATTGCCGCACTGATTGATGTCTTTACCTGCTTTAGTAGGTGACTAATTGCTTACAGTTGTTCTCCAGAACCGCTCCAACCCTTCACCTCCTGCCTAATCCAAGGCCCTCCCCCCGCCCAGGAATGCTATGACTGGTGAACCCAGAAATCTCAAATTTTCTAAACAAAGAGCCAGTTACAATAACTGGTCCTCAGGCTTTAGAGGGGAGCACACTGTGGCCAATGGGATTAGAAAACTCTCTGGCATCAGTGGAAGTATACAGTGCCTCCTCATTGGTTTTAGTTGGAGGAATAGTGCGCCATTGTTGGTATCAGCAGGAGAAATGGTGCTCTATTGTTGGTATTTAGGGGAGGAATAGTGCTCTATCATTGGTGTCTGTGGATGGAATGGTGCCTCAAGGACTAGATAAGAGCAAGCAAAGGGCCACAGTTTGCAAACCACTGGAATAGATGAAGCCTGGCACATAGTGTGCTGCCGGCATCCCACCTCCTGCAGAGGACCTGTCATTAGAAGACTTCACTGGAACCCGAAGAAAAAAAAAGATCAGCCTCACCCAATCACATTCTCTCTTTACTTTTTCCTCCTGCTCTGTGACCCAGATGAACACTTATCATGTATACAGCTGGCAAATCCACAATCACTGATAATACAGTCGAGAGCCATAGTGCCAACCTCACCCACTGACAGCGTAGATTTATATCCATCACTACTGTCTAGAGAGCAATGTTTCTCAACGCCAGTCCTCAAGTACCTCCCCCAAACAGGTCATGTTTTCAGGATTTCCCTCAGATGAAGCGGCTGTGGTAGTTTCTAAGGCAGTGAAAGTGATCAAATCACCTGTGCATAGTAATGGAAAGCTTGAAAACATGACCTGTTGAGGGATACTTGAGTTCAGAAACATTGGTCTAGAGCGGGCATCACTTAAAGCGGTGTTCCGGCCGAAATTTATCTTTTTAGCTAAAATTACCCCTATAATCCTCATGCTTAATGTAGTTATGCTACATTAAAAAGGTATGTAAAGGTAAAGGTATGCTGTAAACTAAGGTCCGTTTTGTATTTTTGCTCCATTGATTTCTTACTCTTGTAAGTCCCAGCAGCCCGTGGCCATCTCATGTGTGGGCATCTGAAGCCAGACTGTATCTCTTCCTGTATTCTATGCATGCTAGTTAGCCAGCATGCGCCTCCAGATCTCGCACATGCTCAGAGCAGAATGAGCAGTGTAATAGGTTGTAGGTCAGGTTCCCATAGCAACAGCAGTGTCAGAGGAAATTGTCGCCCCTTATTTATGGAAACCCCCCCCAGGAACCAGGAAGTTTATCTACATTCACAAAAGATTATAAATCTAGAAATATAAAAAGCTCCTGCAAAAGGTCATTACTTTTTTAAAAGATGCTAATTGTAAATAATATCCCTTGTTTCTGTGTAGATGATATATACTGTAAATATGTATAAATAATCTCTTGGTGTGTATATATATATATATATATATATATACATACATACATATACACACACACACACACACACACACGGGATATAATTTACAATTAGCATCTTTTAAAAAAGTAATTACCTTTTGCAGGAGCTGCCCCAAATTGCCCCCATCAAAACTGCACAATCATACTGCCCCCATCAAAATTGCCCCCATCATACTGCCCCATCATATTGCTCCCATCAAAACTGCACAATCATACTGCCCCCATCAAATTGCCCCCATCACACTGTCTCCATCAAAACTGCCCCCATCAAAACTGCCCCAATCAAAATTGCCCCATCATACTGCAACCATCAAAATTGCCCCCATCATACTGCCCCATCATAGTACTCTTTTATAAATGATTAGTAAAGACTGTCCCCTCCCCCGGGCTCTGTATGTAATCAGAGCTAAGATGTTCCAGCCGCCTCTCCCACCTCCCATCACTGTGTATAAGAAGCTTTGGTAACCATGGCAACAAAAGCCTGGTTACCCTTTTTAAAAATGGCGCTGGCCGCCGCCTTGCATCGCGTCATTTCCGGTTTTGAAATAACGCGATGCTACAGCCCAGCAATGCCTATTGCCTCCTGGGATTGATGACAAACATCTCCCAGGAGGCATTGCAGACTAGGAAATGAAGTGCTCGGCCACGGCCGAGAGGAGGAAATTAAGATTTCAATAAACAGTGAGTTAAAAAAAAAAAAAAAAAAAAAATGATATGACTTCAAAAAGTGGGTGGAACTCCGCTTTAAGTGCTTATCATTAAACAAATGAGACTAAATTGTAGCTTGGTGTGACAAATTGATATCTGTGATATAAACTAATCATCAATGGTCCGGTCTTTTCTGAAAAAATTATTTTAATTTACCACCACAAACAGCGATTTGTTTTTTCAAATGAATCATTTTCAAACCTGTAGAACACTTCCACATTGACATTATCTATTTACAAATGACCCTTGTCCATTTTTTTGCCCTTGCGACCTGCTAAATCTCATTTCTGGGTGTATATACTTCCAATTAGCTGAGCAGTCCTGCTTATGACTGGCATATCTGGGACCTTGTAAAAATCAGTGGGAGTAGGAGGTGGAGCATGCATAGCAATCTGCGCTAAAATGTATTTAAAAGAAAAGCATATCTTAGGGCACCATATTACAATATTTGTGCCTTTATTTATTGAGAATTACCATATCTCCCTGTAAAAACAGCCCATCAATGTCACCTGGGGCCATATTGAATGCTAATGGCTCAAAACACAAATCTAGTCCCGGAAATGCAGCAGGCCTGCTCAGCTCTGTCCCCTACACCAATGGTATTCATAGCAATGTGACACTGTTTGCAGAGGGGTAAGCACAGGCCAAGTACCAACAGCACAGCAGGCCAGCTCAACATCATTGCCAATGCTGAAGATTTAATGAGAGCCAGTCACAGCAATAAAAAAAAGATCATATTGTTACAAAAGAACCAGCAAGCTCCCAGGTATGGCTGGCCAGCCTTTATGTGCCAAATCAAATTTCTGTCTTTACTCTCCTACTTCTAGTCTTAAAGGTAAACTCCAGGCACACTGAAACATTTGCTCATAGTTTACACAAGTATTAGCTCAATGCTAGACTCAGATGCATTGTTTATAGGGTATGGTCTCAAACTGGTGGCCGTCCAGCTGTTGCGAAACTACAAGTCCCATCATGCCTCATGGGACTTGTAGTTTTGCAAAAGCTGGAGGGCCGCCAGTTTGAGACCCCTGATTTAAAGGATAATTACTATTTTAGAAAAAAAAAAAAACACTTGACCCTCATTAATGAACTTAGATGTCAGATTCAACTCTTTGCTGCTAGGAGCAGTATTGTTACTGTAATGTGATCCCACCTATAGTGAACAACTCCAGCTTGGTTGAATGAGCCCAGGAATGGCTCTTTTTATTCTATAGAGTAGAGTGATTTTTTATTTTTTTGTAAAACACCACTTATCCCTTAAAAAAAGATTCAAGTTGTTTTCTCCAAAAGCTTTTAAAGTGAGCCTATAGTAACATAATCAACACCAAAGCAAATAAAATGCTTTCATGGGATTTATTGTTTATACTGATTGTTGAACTTGTTGCATCTTAATAGTGTGTCCCTGGTAAGGTATTATAACATAGAGCTGAACTCTAAGCAGATATAATAAACCATAAATAATGCAGTTATGTATTCTTAAAAGAAAACATTAAATGTATTGAATCATTTTAAAGCGGTAGCTAAGTCCACTTTGTGCATCGTTTAAGAGATATTCACCTTGATGCAGCCAATGACGATCACAGGCGCAAACGATCTGAAGGTCCGGCAAACATTGCCGGAACTTCAGAGCTTCGTGCCGGAACCGAGGGCTCACATGCATGTGCAGGAGTGACATCATTGCGGCTCCGGCCAATCACACAGCTGGAGTGCGCAAAACCGGGGAAAGACGTCAACCCTCTCAGTGGTGACAGCGTGCCACGGGAGAGCTTCATTCTAAGGTAAATATTTCATAATCTGCTTGTATGCGATGCATACTAGCACATTATGCAATTGCCTTACAGGTTTTTTTTTTTTGTTTTTTTTAACCAGGCCTGGTTTTCAACCGCATTAAACGACAGCTAGTGGAAGTACCTGAATCTGTCTTGATATCAGCCTTCTGTAATCAGCTGCACAGCAGTACCGATAGAGGGAGAGGCAGCAGTAGGAACCAATCATGTGCTGACAGGGAATATGCTGACAGATGTTGAGAGTGGACGTAAGGCCCCTTACACACTGAAGGTGTTTTTCAGGCCCTATAGTGCTAAAAATTGGACCTATAATATGCCTGAAAAACGTCTCCCATGCCTCCCCAGTGTGAAAGCCCGAATGCTTTTACACTGGGGCACTGCGCTAGCAGGACGTTAAAAAAAAGTCCTGCAAGCAGCGTCTTTGCATAGGCCCCTGCCTATAGAAATGAATGGGCACTGCTACCAAAGCGCCTGCAAAGTGTTTAGACAGCTGTGCTTTTCGGGGACATTTAAGCCTTTTTTCAGCCGCTAGAGGGGGTTAAAAGCACCCCGTTAAAACGACGCTAAAACTAGCGGCGCTTTACCGCTAATGCGGCCTGCGGCTCAACGTGAAATGGCTCTAAGGGACGACTAAGGCAGGCCATACATGGTTCGAATCTCGAGCAGTCCCTGCTGAACTTCGAACCGTATATGGGCAGGCTGAATGTACTAAGTTGATTGATCGATCAACTTGGGTAGGATGCATACCGGGTTTTACTTGTGATTATCACTAGTGGCTACTATAGCTGCTAGAAACAATCACTGTCTTCTCCCAGCGGGGACGGTTTCCGCCGCCTTGAGAAGACAATGGCCCGGCAGAAGGATTCCCGCATCTGTGTTGATGGGGGAATCGAGGGGTACTTGAGGACTGAGGTTGCGAACCACTGGTCTACAGGTAGGGGTAGGACCAAGCACAGGGGAAAGTTGTTATTTGTGAATTAAATGTAGTTCCAATATCTCAAACGGGACATCTTATTCCAAGGCAAGAGATACAACTATCAGATGGTACAAAAAAAGTCAATCAAAATCATATAATTGATTTTGTTTTCCAAATGACTTCATTAGAGGCTTGGTTTATAGGAACCTTCTGCTCAATTGTTGAAATGTTAAACACAGCACTTAATGTGTGTGCTAGTTGTAGCTTTAATATAACACTTAGCAGACTCCAGAAAGCTTGTTTTTTTACAAAAGCTTCAGTTATTGCTAAAAGGGGTTCCAAAAGCTGTTTAAAGCTTGTAATTTTTGTGCTGAATCTGATGTTCTCACACTAGAGTCTACTATTGAATTAAAAGTAATGCCTGTGTGTATAGGACATTTGCAAGAGGATATAGTATTGTAATTTTGTACATTTACTGGTAATTTTGGGGTGAGTGGAGTTACCCTTTAAGACTGGAGAATTTTAGCGTATATCGAATACAGTATTCGATATACGCTAAAATTCTCCACTAACTAACATGTAATCTGTATCTCCTTTACTGATGGCCATCTATACAACTTTGCACCTTTCAGTGAAACAGTAGACTTCACTTTCTTCTACCCACCCAATATCATCAACCGTTGAGGACCTAAAGTGTAATTGTGGGTTGAGCCATCATCTGGATGACAATACCGACACCTCCTGATGTATGCACCCACACTAAGTTAACTTCCAGACCCTGAAAACTGAGGTTGCTTTATTAAGCTATCAGTGACCCTCACTTCCTGCTTCACCTGATTCAACTAGATGGCCTTAAGGGCCAAGAGGGCGTTGGGTAGAGCAGTAGGAGAGGTGGGCCACAGTGTGACAAGGATAACCTTGGCTGGTGATTGCCCTAATAGAGTTTAGTAGACTGCTCTGGAAAGTAGCCAAAGGCCACTGCAAGCACTCAACTTCATCTGCCTTATCATCCTTATGCTGGTTTAGTATGACAATGGAGCCCTCAGGTCTCTGTGAAAAGCAGGATATTATTTTAAATGTTAAACTATTGAAATTGTTAAATTCGGCCAATACCACCTTTACCTACTTAATTTTATTGGGAAAACAATATGCAGTACCGAATCTGGCAATCTGAAAATATATCCACCACCTCACTATGCAAGCCATTTTTAACTTAATTTTACTACCTTACATTTTCATTTCAGTCTGTAACCAGCAATACCTTCCTACAAACTGTAAATACCAGCAATACCTTCCTTACTTGCAAACATGGCAACAGTGTTCAGTTCGTACTTGGGATTCCTGGAATTTCCATCCCCCTTCTTATTTAACTGGCTTACTGGGTTTCCTAGAAGCATGCACAAAGCTTGAGGTCAAATAACAGTCGTCCACTGAAGTGCCCTGCATTAAAAGTTCTATCTGTAATCAGATTTAACAAAGTGCTGCATATCTAAAAGCAATTCAATGGTTCATATTGCTCTATTGGGACTGATCATATAATTATAGTAGTTACCCCCCCCCCCCCCCTGTCACTTTTAGCACCCCCCTGTCACTTTTAGCAGTGCATTGACATTGACGACTTCAATGTCTACAGAAAAAAAAACATAAGAAAATCCAATGGAATTATTGAAACTTATATAGCTGTAGTAGTCTTTTTACACAAGATTATTATAAAAAAAATTAGATTGGATAAGCTTTTACATTTATATCAGATGTGCAACAGTTATTGGACATTTAATATTCATAAATTGAACTGTAAATTGGTGCTTTTTTTTTCTCTCATTTATATCAATGCAGCTAATTTCTTGTAAACCAAGCCGAAGCTAGATTATTGGTTTGGGCACAAATTTCCTGCACCGAAAGCACAAAACATGCATATGGTGTAAATGAGCCATGAGCATTTTTTGGGCCATAATATTTTGTAGTTTGCCTTTAGATCTTCAACCTGTTAAAGAAATGTGTATAATAAATAGTATTATCCGTAAGCGTTCATGCCAGCAAAATGTCATTCTATAATATATTGTAATATTCTTGGTGCTAATATGAAATACTGTTGTCATAATAGGAAACCAAATATCCATAGGTCTCGTAGGCAGATGATGATCCAACTCTACTATTTTGTCACTGGTTCTTTTCGCAGCACTTCTTTACTAATAAATAGTGTCTGTTCACAACTATTTACAAAACGTTTATGTGTTGCTAATGTCATGAAGCTTTATAACCATCCATTATCCTCAAGACATCATCCAAGATGGATGGGCCAAGGTCCAGCTCCAGCCCAAACAGTGACTCAGATGGAGTGTCCACAATCTTAGAATCTGTGCAGTCTGTCTTGTCTTGAGATGCATCTTGTTCATGGGTGAACATGCTTCCAGTAATGGAAGCCTCAGAAGAGCAAGCTGAACTTGTCAAAACCCTGCTGCTCTCCTCCTGTGAGATAGAGGAGAACGTTTCTTCTTCTCTATGAAAGCGTCCCTCTCCATAGCTTATAGACATAGAACGTTGGCTGGGAGCATCATCCAGGTGGAGCCTGGGGGGTTTTGGAGGTGCCTTCTCCTTACTTTGGGTACCAGTGAAGACGGGGAGAGACACTGCATTTTTGAGAAAGGGACGGAAGCTTCCATCACTGTCATGAGAATGAAACTGTTGGTCGAGACTGGTGTCTGTGCTCTGCAAAGTCAACTTCCGGCCCAAGTTTGGAAGTAGATCATACTTTCCTTGCAAAAAGGACAATTCCCCAAACATGTCTTCTTGCCCTTCCAGTCCTATGTGAGCACTATGCCTGAAGTCTCCCAGAGGTGGGCTTATCATCTCCCTTGATAAAACATCACGTAACTTTGGCTTTTTACCCCGCTTGGGGGTTGAGGTCTTCAAATAAATTGGTGTTTTAGCTGGCATCCTGCACTTTCAAGGTTGATTGCAAATAAACTTCTTCTAAGTACCTCCACAGGAAGTGTCACCAAGGCAATTAAATGTATGTGACGGACATTGTCTTCAGTTGGATAAATATCTTGCTTTAACACTAATCTTCCTTTGAACCTGAAAGAAAAATATTCTATATTAATTTGGGAATGTCAATATACAGCGTGTATCTAATTGTAATCCTGTCACGTGTATTTTTAAAGAGGACTTTCCAGTAAATTTATGAGTTTGCATGAATACATTCTTGACTTACCACACTATACAAAAACATTTTTTCAGGAAAAACTGTACATTTTATTAATAATCAAGTGAAAGATAATCCCTCCAAAGTGAGGAAATCCCTACTTATCAATAGTATCATCCGAACTAGCGTCACCATTGAAAGATTTCCCCTCTATTCCTTTTCAAGTGACAGCTCAAAATTTTGAATTTCCTTTTACTTTCACACTCAGTGATAACAAAAAAAAGAGGACAAATTGAGAGAGTGTATCTCCTTAACAGGGGCACAGACAACAATAAAAACCTGACAGGCATTCTAAACCCTCTGCACAAAACTAAAAAAAAAAAGTTTTGCCTTTAGTTATACTTTAATGAATGAACTGCCTTAACGCTACTTGCAAGAATGTGACATTGTGAATGGGCTCTGAAAGTGGAACAGACTTTGGGGACCTCGAATGTAGCACAAATTCATATACATAGCTGCATAATAGTCCCCCTGTTTATTAATAAAGGAAATAAGCAAAAATAGTGCTTCACAGTTCCTTCCAGTTTGGACCGTCTTTCAGGTGTAATGGCATTCTAATACAATGCACTGTTGACATTCACTAACACTATGTGCCTGTGACCTCAAGAATAGAGATTTGTAAATCAAAACACCAGCACCCATTTAGAATCCATTGTAATCTTAATTAAACATATATAAAAGGTAAAAAAGACACCCATGCTGATGTGTTTCAGCTAATTCTGACCTTACTTATAGCATTAAAATGGATGGATGTTGGCTTTTTGGGTTCATGGACATATTACCAAAAGTATTGGGACGCCTGCCTTTCCACGCACATGGCATCCCAGTCTTAGTCCGTAAGGTTCAATATTGCCTTGGCCCACCCTTTACAACTATAACAGCTTAAACTCTTCTGGGAAGGCAGTCCACAAGGATTAGGAATGTGTCTATGAGAATGTTTGACCATTCCTCCAGAAGCGCATTTGTGAGGTCAGGCACTGATATGGATGAGAAGATCTGGCTTGCAGTCTCCGCTCTAATTCATCCCAAAGGCATTCTGTTGGGTTGAGGTCAGGACTCTGTACAGGCCAGTAAAGTTCCTCCACCCCAAACTCGCTCATCCAAATCTTTATGGACCTTGCTTTGTGCACTGGTGCGCAGTCATGTTGGAACAGGAAGGAGCCATCCCCAAATTGTTTCTACAAAGTTGGAAGCATGAAATTACCCAAAATGTCTTGTTATGCTAACGCCTTAACCACTTCCCGACCGGCGCACGCCGATGTACGTCGGCAGAATGGCACGGCTGGGCAAATGGACTTACAGGTACGTCCATTTGAATTCCCCACCGTGCCATTGCGTGCGCGCCGGCCGGGAGCTCTGTGAGTCGAGTCGCAGGTCCTGCGGACTCAATTGCCGCGGGGATACCCGCGATTGCCTCACGGAAAGGACAAATGGGGAGATGCTGATGTAAACAGCCTAGTGACAAGTGTCACTGATCACTGCTCCCTGCCATCGGGAGCTGTGATCAGCATAGCGACACACACAGCCCATCCCTCCTACAGTTAGAATCACTCCCCTAGGACATACTTAACCCCTCCCCGCCCCCTAGTGGTTAACCCCTTCACTGCTAATGTCATTTACACAGTAATCAGTGCATTTTTAATCGTACTGATCGCTGTATAAATGACAATGGTCCCAAAAATGTGTCAAAAATGTCCGACATGTCCGCGATCATGTCGCAGTCACAATAAAAAATCGCTGATCGCCGCCATTACTAGTAAAAAAAAAAAAATTATTAATAAAAATGCCATAAAACTATCCCCAATTTTGTAAACGCTATAACTTTTGCGCAAACCAATCAATAAACGCTTATTTACTAAAAATATGTAGAAGAATACGGTCCGCCTAAACTGAGGAAAAAAAATGTTTTTTTATATATTTTTGGGGGATATTTATTATATGTAAAAAAATATGTAAAATTATATGTAAAAAATAATGCGTTTTTTTCAAAATTGTCGCTCTTATTTTGTTTATAGCGCAAAAAATAAAAATCGCAGAGGTGATCAAATACCACCAAAAGAAAGCTCTATTTGTGGGGAAAAAAAGGATGTCAATTTTGTTTGAGAGCCACGTCGCACGACCGCGCAATTGTCAGTTAAAGCGACGCAGTGCCGAATCGCAAAAAGTGCTCTGGTCAGGAAGGGGGTAAAATCTTCCGGAGCTGAAGTGGTTAAGCGTTCCTATTACTGGAACTAAGGGGCCAAGCCCAACCCCTGAAAAACAACCCCACACCATAATCCCCCTTCTACCAAATGATTTGGACCAGTGCACAAAGCAAGGTCCATAAAAACATGGATGAGCGAGTTTGGGGTGGAGGAACTTGACTGGCCTGCACAGAGTCCTGACCTCAACCTGATAGAACACCTTTGGGATGAATTCGAACGGAGACTGCGAGCCAGGCCTTCTTATCCAACATCAGTGCCTGACCTCACAAATGCGCTTCTGGAAGAATGGTCAAACATTCCCATAGACACACTCCTAATCCCTGTGGACAGCCTTCCCAGAAGAGTTAATGCTGGTATAGCTGCAAAGGGAGGGCCAACTCAGTATTGAACCCTATGGACTAAGGCTCGGTTCACACTGGGGCGACTTGTCAGGCGACCTAGTCGCCTGACAAGTCGCCTCCCGTTCTGTGCTATGGAACCGTTCTAATTGGAGCGACGCAAGTCGCTCCGACTTAGAAAAAGGTTCCTGTATTACTTTGGGGGCGACTTGGGGCGACTTGCATAGACTTCTATGCAGAAGTCGTCTCGCAAGTCGCCCCGGCAGTCGTTTGCAGGTCGCCTCGCTGAGGCGACCTGCAAGTCGTGCCGCCCATGTGTGAACCGAGCCTAAGACTGAGATTCCAATAATGTTAATGGACGTGTAAAGGCAGGCGTCACAATACTTTTGGCAATATAGTGTACCTTTAAGGGAGTGTTGCCATGAACATTTTTTCATTGGTTTGGAGGATTTTCCCAGCCAGGTAAGCTAATTAATGTGACTGGTGTTCAACGGCTTAAAAAAGAACTTAAAGCACGCTTAACATAATTTCGCTGCACATCCCCACTGCCCTGATCTACCACCCGGCCACCTGTCCACATTTTATGTCAGTCCCAATAAAAAAAAAAAAATATATGTGACTCATTGGTTGTTAGAAGGAAATACACACTGTACATAACTTTCTGCTGTATTAAAAAAAAGCCATCAGCTTGTTCTATAGAGCTTAAAATCAAAAATCACGCTAACAGGAAATGGCATGGTGGGAAGCATAGTTTACTGAGCTTCAGAAACATCATACAGTAGGAATAATCTTTATTTAATCAGGGAGGACAGGCAAAGATAAATATAACGATGGTACACATTAATTACATGGGATCAGTATTAATAGATTTCCGGGGGAAACCAGGGCTGGCTTTTGGGATAAGCTTCCTTCCCCTTAAACAAACAGGATGGACAAGCCCTCCCAGAGCCCATCACAGAATAATTGCCTGTCACAGTCACTTTCATCCCACTTGGCCAGAACTTTCTCTTGTACTGTTGTTGATATTCTGATGAACGAATTTGCACTGATTAAAGACATACAGAACTTTGGTATGGGTATCAGTAGAGATACCAGTAGAGGCACAAGTAAATAAGGTTTTTCCCCTTCTAATGTAAAAAAAAAAAAAAAAATCTGCCACAATCCACTATTATGCAAAATATGCTTTCCAGCGGCGGCTGGTGCTCAAAAAAATTTTTTTGGGGGGGAGGCAAACAAACTGAAAAATTCTAAAAATACTTAAAAAAAAAAAAAAAAAACATCAATTGCAGCCTCACTGTGCCTATCAAATTCAGCCACTGTGCCCATCAAAAACAGCCCCTGTGCCCATCAAAAACAGCCCCACTGCCCATCAAAAACAGCCCCTCTGCCCATCAAAAACAGCCCGTTACCCTTTAAATACAGCCCCTCTGCCCATCAAATACAGCTCCTGTGCCCATCAAATACAGCCCCTGTGCCCATCAAATACAGCCCCTGTGCCCATCAAATACAGCCCCTGTGCCCATCAAATACAGCCCCTGTGCCCATCAAATACAGCCCCTGTGCCCATCACATACAGCCCCTGTGCCCATCACATACAGCCCCTGTGCCCATCACATACAGCCCCTGTGCCCATCTAATACAGCCCCTGTGCCCATCTAATACAGCCCCTGTGCCCATCTAATACAGCCCCTGTGCCCATCAAATACAGCCCCTGTGCCCATCAAATTCAGCCACTTGTGCCCAAATTCAGCCACTTGTGCCCATCAAATTCAGCCACTTGTGCCCAGTATATGCAGCCGTTCGCGGCTTAATGCGGCGCCAGGTATCAGCTCCTCTCCAAGACCGTGCACCAGCGGCGACCTCCGCTCCAGCGTGTGTCTCCTCCGCTACTCTTACTAAGAGCAAGGCATCCAATAGGGTGGCCTGACCCTTTGGCCAATCAGGAAACAGGTCTGATGCCCTGCCTCCTCATTGACAGGGAGGTAGGTTAGTGTGAAAATAGCGAAAATGAATTCGCTATCGTCACACAATTGGGTGGGATCAGGGCGCACTCTGTGCCCCCCCAAGCCTATTTTGAAGCCTATTAGAGCCTCTGGCTCTAATCAGGTGCTTCAAAAATGACCACCCCCTCCCGCCCCCGCCAAAGGAATCCATGCGTCCTGAAAGGGGACGCCGGACGCATGCACGCCAGACGTAATGCACGGGCCGCCACTGATGCTTTCAGCCATAAACTGAGTGATCTGCTGGAACTATGGAAATAAAGAATCTTTACTTAACCACTTGACCTCCGGAACATTTAACCCCCCCCCCCCCCCCCCCCCGGCTTCATGACCAGGCCATTTTTTTCTTTTTGGCACTTGCGTGGTCATGCAACGTTGTACACAAACTAAATCTATATCATTTTCACACAAATAGAGCTTGGTGGTGTTTGATCAGCACTGTTTTTTTATTTTATTTTATGCGCTATGAATGAAAAAAGACTTTGAAAACAAAAAACAAATGTTTTACTTTCTGCTGTAAAACATATCCAATAAAAAAAAAAAAAAAAAAAAAAACGAAAAAATCTATTTATTAAATTTAGGCCAAAATGTATTCTGCTACACATTTTTGGTAAAAAAAAAAAATCACAATAAGCTTATATTGATTGGTTTGCACCAAAGTTATAGCGTCTACAAACTATGGTATATATACTGGAATTTTTATTTTTTTAATACCAGTAATGACGTTGATCAGCAACTTATAGGACAGTGATAGTATGGCGTACAATCTGACACTAACTGGCACTTCGTGGGAACCAGTGACACGAATAGATTGATCAGTGCTAAAAATATACACTGTCACTGTACGAATGACACTGGCTGGGAAGGGGTTAAACATCTTGGGCAATCAAAGGGTTAAATGTGTACCCAACCAGTGTTTATGTGTGTACTGTGAGGTGCTTTTAACTAAGGGATGTGCTTTGCAGCCTTGCAGGGAAACAAAAACTGACACATCCCTGCTGACAGGACAGAGCTCTGCATTGTTTGTGTTGACAGAGCTCTGTCCTGTCTTCCTCCTCGCCAATCAGCGGGTGCCAGTGGGCAATCATTGGCCGACACCCATTGATCGGCTTGTGCTGTGACTAATCACAGCACAGCCAGCGATACGTGATCGGACACAGGAAAGACACTCTGCCGCCATACTCCTACGTGAGGTGGTCGGCAAGCGGTTAAAGCTCGATTATAACCAAAAACAAAAATTTACATACTGCAGATTATCAATCTCTAAATGTGGTGGCGGCGGCACGTTTTCTTTTTTCCTTTGTTTTTACGTGGTGATCCAGCCAGTAATACACTTCCTCTCTAAGGCAGCCTATAGATATTTAATTTTTTTTCCGTTAAACCAGCGGGTTGAACAAAAAAAAATAAAGTAAAAAAAAAAAACTCGATTTCCCTATCCACACACTTGATGTGGATAGGGGAATCCTCCCCAGCCGGGAGACTTCCCCACTGATCACCGCTGATCGAGCGGCAAAAATCCAACAGGGCAGTTGTACAGAAGTCGATTGGTAGATCAACTTCTGTACAACCACCCTGTCCAATTATGGATCAAAATTAATCTGGTCCCTGCTGAACCAGTCAAATTTCGATCCATGTATGGCCAGATTTGGGGTTAGGGTTGCCACTTTTTCATCAAGCCAAACCCGAACACTTTATCTGCGCACAGTAAATATTTTGTTTTAGTATACACTATAGGATTGTAACAGACCTGGGACACCTTTGGGCACTCCAAAGAGAATAGTAATGCGGCATACATAGTGCCCCCCTCACCCTCCTGTCAATATAATGTGTCCGGGTTTCAGGTGGACTGAAACCCGAGCACATGACTCAACACCCGGACTGTCTGGGTCAATCCCCTATTTGGGGTGGCTTCACTCTATGGAGAAGCAATGAAACCACCATTGGACAGCAGCATTGTCAATCTGGGAAAAAGTTTGTGTAGGATACACTGGCAGATTTAAGCTGGCCATACATGGATCGAAATTCACCGGTTCAAAGTATGGGCCCCCGTGGTGGTCCTATGCATTCCCTACTCTGCACCCGACCAGTCTAGGCCTCTCAAACTAACTTGATCCCATGCCCAGCCTGGGGGACCTTCCTTTCCCATCTCTTCTTTGTCTCTCCTCTTACCCTTTCTATTCCCGGGTCTCTTGCCCGCTGCTCTGTTCATTGCAGGCTGCCTGTAAGCTCAGGAATTCCCTATTGAACCCCGGCCTGAGGGTCAGTGTTAGTCTATAAATTTATATCTTATAGCATGTTTTACTTTGTATTTTGTGTGAACTTCTGTCTTATGCTTCATGCTTATATCCCCTGCGTGGGAATTTGTTATCTGGTTTCCCCTTATATGTCAAGACATTGGGGGTTATTTACAAAAGGAAAATCCACTATGCACTACAAGTGCACTGAAAGTACACTTGGAAGTGCAGTCGCTGTAAATCTGAGGGGTAGATCTGAAATGAGGGGAAGCTCTGCTGATTTTATTATCCAATCATGTGCAAGCTAAAATGCTGTTTTTTATTTTCCTTGCATGTCCCCCTCGGATCTACAGCGACTGCACTTCCAAATGCACTTGCAGTGCACTTGTAGTTGCAAAGTGAATTTGCCTTTCGTAAATAACCCCCTTTGCAAAAGAAATTCAGCCGGTTCACCAGGGATTGGCCGAATTCTGTTTGATGCATGGGCTAGCTGGTTGTACCCAAGTCAATTTATCGATGGACAACCAGCAATCAGTGCCGCCGGCTATAGCTGGCAACACTGAACATTGAACATTGTATTCTGCCAGCGTGGGAAGGTTCCATGCTGGAAGAATACAATAGCTCAGCGGGAGTGTGTCCCCTCATCCACATTGAATATGTGGATGGAGAAATCAGTTCATTTTTTTTCCATTAAACCTGCTGGTTGAACAAAAAAAAAAATATTCATGTACTGTATGTCCTGCCTTAGACTCCAGCTAACACTTTATAAGCTGTTACAGCAACATTTTTTTTTTCCCTTTTGGGATAAAGGTTTTATATAAATGACTAAAAGCTGATCATTGTAAGCACCCCTGTTAGTGGTAAATGGTTTGTCCCAACCCTCAAATTGCCATTTTTCCTATACAGCCTGGTCTGTTAATGAGGAACTAAACCCATTGATTTACCTGTTTAACAAGGCATGCCGTGAATGATAACAGTTATTTTTGCTTGTGGTCTCTAGACATCAAATGGCTGGCGTCATAGCAGAACACAGACATCCCAAGTCTCCCGCATTTGGTTGCGGGCTCACAAACACCTGCGAGCGCCGGGCAATCTCCCGGGTGGGCCTGTCACTCAGCCACAGACAGAGCAGCCCAAGCGGTCGAATGGAGTTCAACCGCGGCGGCCGCTCAGGCTGCTCCGTCTTCTGTCAGCTCTGCTGTAGTTCACAGAGAGCAGGGGAGGGGGCGGGACTGAGCTAGGAGTGCCACTGACTCTCAGACCCCACCCCGATGCAGTCTGGGTGGTCAGAAGAAAGCCGAGGCTGCAGGTGCAGGTGCAGCTAAGTATCGGGTCGGGTTTGGAGCGGCAGCGCTGAGATCCCCAGAGCGAGGATCACATGTGAGCTGGCTGGCAGGTACAGTAGGTCCTTCTCCCCAATGCAATCATGTGCAATTAAACTGGTGGAGATTGTCTGATGAGGCTGCACTGGTGGACACTAATGAAGTGGCACTGGTGGGCACTAATAGGCTGCACTGGTGGGCACTGATGGACACTAATAGTTTGCACTCACTGGTGGGCACTGATAGGCTGCACTGATGGACACTGATGATGCTGCACTAATGAGGCTGCATTTAATTGGCACTGGTGAGGCTGCATTTAATTGGCACTGATGAGGCTACATTTAATTAGGGGGGGGGGGTCCAGCGGCGGCACGCAGCATCACCTCGCTGAAATGAGTTTTTGTGGGTTGGGATGTCCTAGAACATGTGCATGGTGACTGCAGATCAAACCCAGGCTAAGATGGAAACTTCCAACTTCCTTGGCTATAAAGGATAGGCGGGTTTGGTTCCGCCTTAAAGGATCAACAGATGAAAATAAAGGAAAAAAAAAATCCTAAAAAAAAAAACAAAAAAAACAAATGCAGTCATAATTTCAAGGAGTTGATAAGCTGCTATATAACACATTTTTGTTTTGGGGTTTAAAATCACATTAATGGAGGATCTATGTCCCTTCATTGTTACTTTTAATTTGTCAAACCAATCTTCTTCAATTGTGGTCAATTGTGTGACCAGAAAGAACCAAACAATGCAATTGTACTGATACTTATGATCACAGTACAGTTTGAATTACTCATAATACAGATTGCACAACACATTAGCTTTCAGGAGCACAACAATTTCAGTACAGAGCTCCTGCTGCAGAGACCAGCCAAAAGCCCTCCACCCCAATACTCCCACTAACCCTCCCAGTGCTTCTACAGTTGATCATACACAAAGCGAATTTTGACTATTTCTCAATGAATTGGTCATATCTGCTCAGTGGTCGGCCCTGTCAGCTGCAACCCAACATCACTCAACTGAAAAATCAAAGGAGCCGGGCAGAAAATTGTTGGCTGAACAGCACCTGCATCCAACCAGTTGCACGCACTGTTTGTGTATTTTGACTGCTGGCAAGGTCGTGTAAACACAAAAACACATCCAGAACGCCGAAATTGTGGTTTGAACAGGTTCTAAGTCTTCCTGTGATCCAAATTCAACACTTCGCTTCAAACAAGGAAGAAGCACTGAGGTCAGTGTGAAACGCACGCGTCACCTCCTGGGTTCAGGCACTCTGTCTTTGTTGGCCGTCATTTGCAATACTTGGAATAAAATCGATGGAACGTACCTGTGGTGTGCAGCCGTTCTTTTCTTCCTATCAACACTTAGCTTCCCTGAGACCCTAACCCGCCCTGTAACCTTAACACTAAGGGCTCTTTCACACGGAGGATCCGTATGTCCGTTTTTCATCCCTCCGTTTTCGGATGAAAAACGGACATACATGTATCCCTATGAAGCGTCGGATGTGAGCGGTGACATGTCCGCTGACATCCGACCCACTCCGATCCGAAAAGTGTAACGGACGAAAACCCTACTTTTCCATCCGTTTTTGGATCGGATCGGGTGACGACGGACTCTACGGTCTGTCATCATCTGATCCCCCATAGGGGAGAGCGGTGCTCTGACAGGTCCATCGCTGAGCAAGCGGGTGTTCACGGGGCAGATCATCACTGATCCGCCCCGTGTGAAAGAGCCCTAACTCCCGTTTAGACACAACAACAACCCTTATAGTAACCTTAGCACTAACTCTCATACTTGAGCGGTCACCATACAATTTATTTCAACTAAAATTTCTCATAAGATTGTATCTCCATTTAACATATTCATGCATTCTATTTACTCTACCTGTAAACGCCTGGGTGCCGCCATCTTGGATGTGATGTCAGAAGCCCCAGAAGACTCAGTCAGGAGAGTATTCCCCTTACCTCCCGCCCCTCCAGCTATATAAAAGGTTATGTAGGTAGGTGAAGAGAGGGGTGGAGGAGCGATTATGCCTTATAGGTTCAATACTATCTGATCTGAAGCAGGTATTCATATCAGAAAAACAGAGAAAAGTCCTGGCTCAGTGACTCTGACTATTAAAGCAATTGAGTCAGCATGACATCCAGGCAACTATCAATTGCAAAATGAGTATTCAGCAATAGCACCCTCCATGTTTCTCTCAGGAACTCCAGACACACAGGCATGGAATGCATACTAAAGCCTGGTTCACACCTATGCAGATTGCAGTTTGCATATTTCAGGTGCATTTTGCGTTTTTTCAATACACGTTTTTGATCCATTGAAGTCTATGAAACCAAGAACCAGAAAAAAGTCCCTGGCCCTTTCCATAAAATGCACAATTGTGAACGTGACCCATAGGAAACCATGTTAAATGGATTGTAGTGTAATCTGAAAACGCACTAAAAAACTGCATAGGTGTGAACCAGGCCTTAGGCTTCATTCACATCTATGCATGTTGCTTTTGAGCATTTCTGCAGTGTTTTTTGTGATGCTTGCCACGTTTTTGAGCAGCGTTTTTACAGCGTTTTTTTTTTTTTTTTTAGACTGTATATAGTCTGAAAAAAAAAGCAAAAAACGCAAAATGTGTCAAAAACGCCGCAAAAACGCTGTAAAAACGCTGTACTTGCGTTTTTAATGCTGGTCCATTGAACTCTATTACATGTAAAACGCAAAAAATTTTGCATGAAAAAAAGTCCCTGACCCTTTCCAAAAACGCAGAGGTACAAAAATGCATTGATGTAAACATGTTCTATAGGAACCCATGTTAAAAAATTCCCATGCATTTCTGCAAAATGAATCAAAAAACGCGTTAGTGTGAATGGAGCCTTACAGCTGTTTTACCTGCCAATAAATGTCTATTCCTGTCCACCCAGTCCTGATATTTACACAGCTCTACCACACAACAAAGCCCTGTCGGGTAGGGGAGAAGACCTGATCCTTTTCTGCTGCAGTTTCACTTTCGCTTACAGGTCTCCTTCCCACCCCAACACTGTGACTGTGAAAGAAGAAGCAGCACAGAGATAAGCTCATCTCTCTTTCACTTTGCTCCTTTCCCCCTCTTAGCACGCTCCTTCCACACTGCAGCACACCTGATTGACTCCTTGTGATGCTTCAGGAGCTATAAGAGGCCCAATTCAGGTACTTACAGTGCTACATTTAGGAAAAATACATTTAATGATGTATAAATCATCACAGTGCTGTATTAACTTGTGCCTTTATATCCGCATAGTGTTCAGCTTAGGATTTGAGGAATACATAATTACTTAGAAGCAAGGTCATGTTATAGATTAATAAATATGGATCAGTTACCTGGCCAGACTCTGCAAAGACAGAAGGGGCAATTAGATGCACAGAGCTTTGTGAAGAGATGAAAATATCACCGACTCCAGGGACAGGGGTGATGAGGACAGCCGTACCATTCTTTCCCGGATCCCCCTTCTTATATCAGACATGGCTGCTCCCAGCAGATGGCTGCAGAGCTGATCTCATAGATTATATCAGATAGCACTAACCTCCCAGATGCCTCCTTCCATTAATGAGAAGCCGGGATACATTTCAGGCCATATTTGTGCCTGAAGCTCTTTAAATGCATTTGTCCAGGTGGTCATGTATAGTGAGTTATCTAATTATCTCATCTGCTGCAACCTCACATTTCCTCTGACATAAAATAAAAATGCAGCCGTGCTAACGATGATCTCCTGAGCTGCACCTCCGAGCTCTGATCCTATTACAGGCTTCACCTTCTCCCTCCTTCTCTAACCTAGCTCCAAAATGGCTTCCCTTTAGCTTCCCAAACCTCCCAATATAAATGATATAGAGAAAGTGTTCCTTTATTAAGAGTGCTGCTGCCCATGATACCACACTCCATCATATTTCTGAAATCCGCTAGAAAATCAAAGCAAACTTCTCAATAGAGATGAACTTTGACATCTTCCAAACTCTAGCTGTCCTCCGAACTTGTACTCTTTTTTTTTTTTTTTTTTTTTTACTCCAGTGATCTGCAGGTCAGGTCATTTCCACCACGGTCCACCTCTTAGTTTACATGAGCTGCGGGGCAGAACTGACCCAGCTCACTGTAAAAAAATAAAAGCGCAAGTTCGGAGTTTGGCTAGAGATGAGTTTGGAGGACACCTGAGCTCATCTCATCTACTCAATTATTAACTATAGTCAACATCTTTTTTTTTTAACATTAGGCTTTCTTAACCAGGGTTCTGTGCCACCCTAAGGTTCCTTAAGAAGTTGCCAGGGGTTCATTGAGCTGTGAGCAATGGCAGATTAATCTCACATCTAAAATGACCATACATATAAAGGGGCATTTCCAATGTAGGGGTCACTTCTACACTGATTACCAATGTAAAGGGGATTTTCTCAACGAACCTTCAATGTGAGGAGCCATCATTGACCACCAATGCAAGTATAACCACAAAAAAGGTGCAAATAATCAATAAACAGTGCTGCGCTATAAAAAAAAAAATCAATAATGATAACATAGTATTATTATGATTACCATTTATTGATTGCCATTTTTAGTTACACTTTTATCATTATTGATGTCTTCTTTGCACCTTTTAAGTGAAGTGAGAACACTTGTTATTGATAGCAGCTATTATTAATTATTCAAAAAAAATTTGCACCACTTTATTTCACGAGATTGCGCAGATTGATATTCACCTTATAACCGCAAAATATACCAAATTATATCAGACTTTATTGGTACAAGAGGGGACAGAAGCATGTAAATATATACAAAACTTTTATTTCAAAATTAAAATCACAATAAAATTATAGGGGACTGTAACTTCTTCAAAGCAATGTTTGCCGTATATACTAGTATTTACAATATCTTTGCCAAACACATCCCAATGTAAGTAGGCACTTTTCTACCGACAACTAGTGTAAGGGGACACTAACATTTTCATAGTCTGTGTTACATTTCTAGCCATTATTATTTATTATTTATTTCATATAATTGAAAAGAGGAGGGTAGCGTTCTAAAGTATTCTGCTCTGGGTGTCAGATACTCTAGTTATGACATTTTTTTTATATTTAACTTACTTTTAACAACTTACTGAAAATCGCAATAAGCATATATTGATTGGTTTGTGCAAAAGTTATAGCGCCTACAAAATAGTGGATAGATTTATGGCATTTTTATTTTTATTTTACTAGTAATGGCGGTGATCTGCGATTTAAATCGTGACTTTGACATTGCGGCGGACATATCGGACACTTTTGACACTATTTTGGGACCATTCACATTTACACAGCGATCAGTGCTATAAAAATGCACTGATTACTGTATAAATGTCACTGGCAGGGAAGGAGTTAACACTAGGGGCGATCAAGGGGTTAAATGTGTTACCTAGGGAGTGACTCTAACTGTGGGGGGAGGGGACTGACTTGGGGAGGAGACCAATCCTTGTCCCTATATACAAGGAACACACGATCAGTCTCCTCTCCCCTGACAGGACGTGGATCTGTGTGTTTACACACACAGATCCACGGTCCTGCTCTGTAACGAGCGATCGCGAGTGCCCGGCGCCCCCAATACCACTGGGAAGCCGAGGACGTCATATGACGCCCGCCCAGGATGGGAGATCCCATCTGCGGACGTCATATGTCTATGGGCGGGTAGGGAAGTGGTTAAGATAAAAAACCTCCTGTGTGTAGCAGCCTCCCCAACACCTCCTAATTACTTACCTTAGCCCCATTTCTCCCCAGCGATGTCCACGGGTGTCTTAGCCATCCAGGACTCTCCTCCTGATTGGCTGAGGCACAGCAGTGGCGCCATTAGCTATCACGGTTGTCAATCAAAGTCGGTTAGCTAATCAGAATAGAAAGGGGCGGGGCTCTGTGTCTAAATGGACACAGGAAGCTGTGACTCGGCTCGGGTGCCCAATAGCAAGTTGCTTACTGTGGGGACACTTGACAGGAGGGAGGGGCCAGGATCAGGGAAGAGGGACCCAAGAAGAGAAGGATCTAGGCTGCTCTGTGTAAAACCAACTGTACAGTGGAGGTAAGTATAACGCGTTTGTTATTTTTTTTTTAAACATGACTTTACAATCACTTTAATTGCTGATTTATAGATTATTGGGTAAAGAACAATTCAACCATACAGAACTCAATTTTAAACTGCTAGTGATCATGTTGTTTAGTGAACTGTGGTTGACCTATTTCTCTATTTCTCTATTTGCTTATTTATGTGCATACTGCCTTTTATCTAAACCCGTTACAATACAATAAGTTAATTTACCATTAGCCAGTCTGGTGTTTATTTTCTGGTACTGAATCACAGCTGGGAGAAATGTATCCATACTGGTGTTCCTATAAGGGTTTGCAGCAAATTTCGTTCAACCTAATGTGTCAGAGGGGTCTACGTTGTTCACAGAGTTGCGGCAAAAGAACAGAGAACCCAATCTACCAAGCAGCTCCTGCTGGGATAGCGCTACACTAGTGCCAATGTAGCCTAAACGTTAGAGTAAAGCAAAACTGGACTCTCCTATCATTTACAATCAAGGAAGCTGCCATCTAAGCCTCTATTTGATCTGCAGTAGCTGTGGTTCTGTACATACAATGAGTTATGACATTAGCCACTTGATGGTTTGACAGTTCAGTTGAAAGCACAAGCACTTGTGACAGTTATCATTCACAGCATGCCTTGAATATAACTGTTTTGGGAAACCCGTTACATTGATGGTTTTAGTTCTACTTGAAGGATTACGTTTCTGTTAAAGTTAAGGGTTAGGCTTAGGTGTCAAGAAAAACCATAATCTATGGTGGAAAAACTTCCATACCCAAAACAGCACAAATAATTCTAAGACAACAACAAATAGGTTGATATTGCTATGAAAAGAAAGTCAGGGTTTCAACCCTCTAGCATCCACCCAAAACCAAGAAATTAATTGTAGGTGTAAAGACCTTTTGATCTCTTGGGCTGAATGAATGAGCTGCACTTCCACCTGACTGAGGTGTCACACGCTTGTCTGGCCGCACCTAAAATGAGATGGTGGATTATACCTGGTAGAGGTCACAGCCGGAATACTATTCATGTCAACAACGTATGTACTGTATATATAGACAGAGGAGATTAGTCACTTTGCAGTCTCAGCAGATTCTACAGCCAGAAATAAACCATGACTGTGCAATGAGAGTCCTTACTATATATCCATACATTTATTCCAGTGCTCACTCAGCTGTGTCATCATTTTGCTCACATACAATACTTAGAAATATCAGAAAATGACTGTATCTTAGGTATAACTTAACTTTGACATCACATTCCTGCAATCACACACACACACACACATATATATATATATATATATATATATATATATATATATATATATATATATATATATATATATATATATATATATATATATATATATATATATATATATATATATATATATATATATATGCTAATTCAAAACAAGAGTGTGCAGTACTCTACAGTAAGCCACTAGCTTGCATCACTGGTCTGATTTCACAAAATAAAATATGATGGAATGCTGTACTGTGTTAAAGAATAAATCAGACAAAAGGATAAAAAACATCTTTGGAAAGTAATAAGAAATTTAAAGAAGACTGATTGCCTCATCAATTGCTTCTGTTGACATTAGTATGTTTTGCTAGGTATTAGATACATTTCCAGGGCCGCTGATAAGGCAGTGCAGCTGGGCCTCCTGTACCGGGCCCAGGCAAGGGCCCCATCAGTTCAAAAGGGGGCCCGGGCACCTGTCAAGCTGTCCTCTCCTCTTCTGCTGACAGCTGCTGCAGGAACACAGAGGGATTGGTTTCAAGATGGAGAGCAGGAAGGGGAATGGTAAATATGCCATATTTACCCGCTCCTTCCTTAAATGAACACAGTGAGCAATCAGTACCGCTCCTGTGTCCATTCATCACTAAAGCATAGTAAACTAAGTTTACTTTATGAACAGGAAGCCTCAGAGTGCTTCCCTTTATTCACTCTAGTGCAGCTGCAGATGAAAGGAATAATGAATTTGTGTTTGCTACTGGGTGGGTGGTGAAAAAACGCCCCTCTCCATTGAAATGAATGGAAAGCGATTCAAAAGCACCTGAAAAGCTCTTCAAAAGCGCTCAGTGTTTTACTGGGAGTTTACAAGCGCTTCAGTGTGAAAGGGGCATAAGACCTGAGCTGCTACCCTTACTATTACTACTGAATGGATCTGGTACTAAAAAGACACAAAATGTGTTAAAACCTGTCTTCAGTTATCCAACAAACAAAACTCAAACCATATTCATAACTGACGAGAACGTGTTTGCAGACTTCGAAGGACATGTACGGAAATCTATCAGAGACAGAAGAAAAAGAACATAGAAAACTTTGTGATATATTTTATGTATATACTTCATTTATTGACAAAACTTCCTCAAGGCTGTAAATAGGCTTTACTGGAAAAGCTCTGTTGTACATATAGACAGGAGTAAACAAACACTTCCTGCTTCCTACTGGACATTCCAGTAGATGATTAAAGAGCTGAAAGGATCTAGCTACTGCCTCGGTGGCTGCCCAAGAGGGTGGCCTCTTGTTTGTCTAGTGGCCTCTAGTGATGGATGGGTTAATAGGAAATCTGCTTCCAGGAGACTGTGAGAAGGAGCTGAACTCTCACCTCAGACCCCCAGCAAGCCCTAAATTGGCTGCACACAAGACAAGCAGATGGATTAGGCCAAGAACTTTAACCATTCAGATGCACTCTATACACCATTCTCCCATAACAAGACACTGATCCTACAGAATCATTACAGAGAAAGAGTATTAGTCAGTAATGTGTGTGTGAAAACATAAGGAAAGACGTCCTCATTTTAGTTGTTTACAGAATAATTTAAGATAGAGATGTTAATGTGAAATGGTTGGACTGAGCTTCTTGAATACTAACTTATCCAAGATTCTCTGGAATGGCTTTGTATAAAGAGACAGAATTTTTGTTTTAGCTCCTAATGTATTTTCTGTGTAACTCTGCTTGGTTTCCTCTGTGTCTCTGTACAATGGGGCAGCATTAAAGGGAAGTCTAAGACTAGTTTCAAATGGATACTGGATGCAGAAGGATACTCAGTACCTGAGTTCATGAAACAACCTTTCAAACGTTCTTCACATGGGGAAAAGCCTGACAAATGAACCAATAAAAACCAAAGACCAGTTTCTAGATGTTTCACTCAAGATTATTATCTGCCTGAACTCTGCCTGATCTTTTTTGTGCTCTCTATACACCTGTTTCACCCAATACATGCAATATGTCAGAATCAGAGTGTCAGAGAGCAGAGTTCGACATATGTTGTATCATTCAGTCTTGCCTCTTCAGTCCCATTTCAACAGGCATTGCTGGCACTCCACTTTTTATTTTATTTTGTGTTTCAGAGGAAACAAATTTGTGGCTATCACCACTGGGCTTCAGAATGGAGTACTCAACCAACCTGTAGGGACAACATAACCAGATGTAGGCCCCTGATTTAATTATTGCAATCCACAGGTGAGAAATAGACTGTAAAGCGTTATCCCTGAGGTATGTTACCACAAGTGCGCTGTTTCAGTCCATTGGACCCATTTCAACCAGAGTTATTTGGAGTTCTAGGTTCTTCTAGTCATTGCTAGGGGATCCTTGAGTAGAGAGCAGTAACATACTGATCTTCTCCCTTATGGTGCCTACATAGTTCCAGAGACAGCTTCACTTGGCAGATCTAAGGACTGGTGTGGAGGCTAGTGGAGCCTCTCCTCCTTGTCTGTCAGGTAGTAACTTCTGACACCAAATACATTTTTAGCTTTCTGTAAGGGAGGCATTCTTCCTTGCACTGACCACTAATGTAAGGAACATGCTTACTCCTAATGACAACCAAGGTTATGGACATTCTTCCTCCAACAAAACATCGTAAGTGAAATTCTTTGAACTGATCAAGATTGTACATTCTTCTACTGACCTTCAGGGTAAGGGACATTCTGACCACCAGTATTATGAACATTCTTACTCTCAATGATCACCAATGTAACCTGCTTTCTTCCCACTGACCATCGATGTAACGGACGTTCTTTCCACTGACCATTAATGTAAGGGAAAATTCTTCCTTTCCCTAACCACCAATGTAACGGCATTCTTCTTTTCACTAACCACCAATGTAAGGCAGTGGTCATCAACCCTGTCCTCAGGGCCCACTAACAGGCCAGGTGTATGTATGACCTTGGGGAGATGCAGACTAGAATACTGCAATCACTGAGCAGCAAATGATAAATGATATAACCTGTGATGTATTTCAGTTATCTTGCAAACCTGGCCTGTTAGTGGGCCCTGAGGACAGGGGTTGAGGACCACTGATGTAAGGGACATTTTTCCAACTGATCACCATTATAAGGAGTATTCTTTCTTTCGTTGTCCACCAATATGAGATGCATTCTTCCCACTGACCCATAATGTAGGAGGTATTTCTTTCTCTGTCCTCTTCCTCTAGTGATCTGTGAAGTTTAGATACATATTCATTTTTAGTGACGGTTTCATGAGGCCTAAAACTTACTTTATAGATTCTTCTGAGGTAAAATAGCTGATAAAGGCTCTTCCAATGGGGGCATATGCTAAAAGACATCAGCACATGCTTTTTAATTCTCTAGTGAACCAAGGCTTCCATGCCATTTGTTCTATTGACAGACATTTGCCCATCTATCTCACTCATAGCTCAGGCCTGGATGATGATGAAGAACACATAATCAAGCTGTACTTTAAAAATAACACAAGCTCATCAACAACTAAAGGTTAAAGAGGCACTGCAGTCTGCTCACATAATTTGTAATAAAAACATCTTTGCCATTCTGAAGCTTCCCTCCAACCACTTTGCATATTATTTTATATATACTGTTATTCTGTACTTGCCAAATATGCTGCAGAAATCTCCCTCCACTGAGTCTGGCTGCAACTATTTTAACTGTGGGCAGCTGAAGCTGCTGCCTGTTTACTTCCTGGATTTACACAGATACAGAGGCACACCTCCAGCTCTGCAGCCCCGCAGCTTTCATTGGCCCTCTTATGACTCATCCCCCTCCCTTCCTGGCAAACTCTCATGAGAGTGAGAAAGTGAGCTGTGCATGATGTCATAAGCCTAGGCTTTTTACCAGACAAGAAATAGGAAGTGGGCCGTATAAGGTATTTACTGGCAGAAAAAAATGTTTTACTATCCAAAGTTAAAACAACAAGGGCAGAAGATTTAATAGATGGAAAGATGAAAAGATGAAGGTCCGCTTTAAGAGGCTCTTCATTGTAAGACGCAGTCACTTGATGATATTTAACGCTTCAGAAGAGCAATATTATTATGCAGAGTGCTGTAGTAACATTATGAAAGCTGTAAGAAGACAGATAGAATCACAGACTGAAATCTTCTGTTTCCAATCTGCACCTCAGACTATCCCCGTGGAGTCAGCAAGAGTTTAGCACCAGGGATGGCCTGACAGATGGTGGGCCTCACCCAGCCCTGACACATTCTTGGCTGAAAGATCTGGACAGGAGACAGCAGACCGATACGTGTAATGTAGCCATCTTCCTGCAAGGAAATGCTGACAGCACATGCTGAGCCTGATCACACACAGGCAATGGTCACTTATTACTGGCCCTGTTAAGCCTTTCTGATCTTACACACCCAATACAGAGAGGAAGAGAAGAACTCCGCTTCCTCTACTATCCAATATGTCATTTCAGGAAACAGACAAATGCTAAATTTGCACTGTTATGATCAGCAATTTACCAAGAGATAAAAACACAGGGCTAAGGCTCGGTTCACACAGGGACGACTTGTCAGGCGACCTAGTCGCCTGACAAGTCGCCTCCCGTTCTGTGCTATGGAACCGTTCTAAGGGGAGCGACGCAAGTCGCTCCGACTTAGAAAAAGGTTCCTGTACGACTTTGGGGGCGACTTGGGGCGACTTGCATAGACTTCTATACAGAAGTCGTTTTGCAAGTCGCCCGGGCAGTCGTGTGCAGGTCGCCTCGGTGAGGCGACCTGCAAGTCGTGCCGCCTCTGGTGTGAACCGAGGCTTAGGGTATATCGTTTTTGTTTTTTTGTTTTTTACATATCTTTTTTACAAGTCTTTTTTGGACAAAAAATCATTTAAAAAAACAGCGTGGGTTTCCACCCCCCAGTACATACCAGGCCCTTTGGGTCTGGTATGGATAATAAGATGAACTCCACGTCAATTTTTTTTTTTAAATAGCGTAGCCCCCCCCCCCCCAAATCCATACCAGACCCAAAGGGCCTGGTAAGGACGGGGGAGCTCATGCCATTTTTTTCTTAATTCTGTCATAGGGCTCCCCTTAACCACTTCAATACACTATATTATGTATCGTACACTGCACTATATACCCTGCACTGTATTATATATACTACACTGAGGGCACTATATACTCTGTTATATACTATACGGATTGCACTATGTACTCTGCTGAAAAATTGGGCCTTAGGTGTTGGTGGTGGCAGAACACGGTAACCCCTCACAGTTGCTCTTGTTGAGAGCAGGAAAGGTCCCTGCTGTTAAATATTTAAAAAAATGTAATTACATGCGCCTGTTAAACAGGGGCAGAAACATTGGGCCTTAGGTGTTGGTGGTGTCAGTAACCCCTCACAGTTACTCTTGTTGAGTGCTGTTAAATAATATTTCAGAGGCTGCTTGCTCTCTTTTAGTGGCCTGTGAGCGTCTGCCTCTACTTGGAGGCCTTCCGGACATGATGGGTATTTTTTTTTTTTTTTTAACACCGCACTACACTGTATTATATACTGTGTACACCACCTGAAGTGTATTTGAAACTGTACACACTAGTATATACTGTGTACACCAGTAGTGTATTTAGGTTTTGTGCCCTAGGCCTGACTAAACTCCCTAATTTAAATATGACCCACCCCTTCCTGTCAAGGCCACACCCCTTGCTGTTTAAGACCCGCCCTGAAATTTTCGAGTGGGGACACTAGTTCTGAGGGCCTGGCGGGGGGCAATGGATTCCCTTAATTTGCATAGATTTCCTCTCACATCCTGTTTGGCTATGGGGCAGGAAGTGAAGGGAAATCTCTGCACTGGGTACAGGGATGGTAAAAAATATTTCTGAGAATTTTATGGAGAGGACTAAGAAGATATAACCATGCCAATGGTGCAGCAGAAAACATATAGCACAGTGAGGAAGGTTTGTGGTCCAGGAAGATAGGACAGTCAAAATTAGAAGTGGCGCCCCCCCCCCACAGTTGCAGAATACCGGCCGCCCGTATACTGAAAGCAGTGCGGCCGCTTTATGGGGGCGCTAGACTTATTTGCCTCTCAGCCTAGTCTGTCCCATAAGACTGGCGCTACACTAACAGCGCAAGCCAGCAGGGAATCTTTCCGTGCTACCCCCCTGCAAAGTGCTGCCCCTAGGCCTGGGCCTTGTCGGCCTAGGCCAGGACACAGCGTTGGTGAATACCACCTGCACTGTATTATCTACTGTACACTGCCGAATGCACTGTGTGTGTATATATATATATATATATATATATATATATATATATATATATATATATATATATATATCTCAAATACACTGCCTGTACTGACTGAATATAGAGTTTACACTGTATATATAGGCTATGCTGAATGCAGAGTATATATATATATATATATATCACAAATACACTGCCACTAACTAACCTGCCTGCCTAATCTAGCTCAATCTCTCTATCTCTGGGCACTGTGTAAGCAGCCTTATATAGTGTGAGGTGTGGACTTAGTTCCCCTGAGCCATGATTGGCCAAAAGCAGCCTGCCTTTGGCTAATTATGGCTCTCGCTAAGGAGCGTGCTGTGATTGGCCAAAGCATGCAGGTCAGATGTATTCTTTGGCCAATCATCATACAGCAATGCACTGTGCATTATGGAGCGCTCAAATTTGATGTGATTTTTTCCTCAGTTTAGGCCGATATGTATTCTTGTACATATTTTTGGTAAATAAAATCGCAATAAGCGTATATTGATTGGTTTGTGCAAAAGTTATAGCGTCTACAAAATAGGGGATAGTTTTATGGCATCTTTATTATTATTTGTTTTTATTAGTAACTTATCGTGACTGCGACATTATGGTGGACACATCGGACACTATTTTGGGACCATTATCATTTATACCGCGATCAGTACTATAAAAATGCACTGATTACTGTGTAAATGACACTGGCAGGGAAGGGGTTAAACACTAGGGGGGCGATCAAGGGGTTAAGTGTGTCCTAGGGAGGGATTCCAACTGTGGGGGGGATAAGCCACCACTGACATGACAGCGATCACTGCTCCCAATGACAGGGAGCAGTAATCTCTGTCATGTCACTAGGCAGAACGGGGAAATGCCTTGTTTACATAGGCATCTCCCCATTCTGCGGCTCCATGACACGATCGCCGTAGAGTCCGCGGGACCTGTGGGCACGGTCACGCTGTACGCGCCGGGGGGCGAGCCCACTAGCCCCGACAATTAAAGGGGATGTACAGGTACGCCCATTTGCCTACCGCTGCCATTGTGCCAACGTATATTAGCGTGGAGCAGTCGGCAAGTGGTTAAAAAGTCAATATTGGAGTAGATCTGCATCAGCTACAGTGGAAAATCAAGAGAACAGGCTGCTGGGGAAAAAAGCTCAGGAGCATACTATTGACAAGAATGATTTTCCTGAATGCTGCTTTAATGGATTTAATGCACCCTGCAGTGTGACACAAAATCAGAGGTACACCGGGGGGCCCATGTACATAAATGAGGGAGCAATCCCCATGTGGCAGGAACAAGTGCTCAGTACTCACTTTCACTGTTCCGTAGAATGAGGACTCTTTTCTGCTTACTGTTCTCTTGTAAATCACACTGAGCCGGATTATCTTAAATGACCCTCAAATCTGTTGCATTCTTTGTGAAAATCACACATAGTTTACTCAATATAGCATACTACTGAGCGGCAGTGTGTTCTAGAGAATCACATCACCAGACTGTCAGGACAATCCCAACAAGCCCCTGGGACAGGGGTTTTCTATTGCAGTTCCCATCATTCAGAGCACTGTGCCAGAAATATATTTAATGACGCATTACGCAATGACCCCAACTTCCTAATACTTCTCCCAACATTGCTATCTGGACTGCTCCTTGGAAGTACTTCACACATTTACAGCAAGAGAAAATCATTTGTAATTATGCCTGTTTTGTACAACATATTTTTTTTATCAACAAAGATTAGTATTTATTTATTGCTTTAGTTTTACTTTAATTACTGCACTGTGTGCTAATGTTTGCATTTCATCTTAAAACTGAGCTATACTTCAATGCTAATAGAAAGCAGTATTAAACCCAAAAGCAAACATTTATTAGATTTCAGCTTACAAATTTTTAGATGTGATAGCTGCATTCATTTTGTTTTTTAGGCTTTTCTTTCTACTATTTTAATCTGGTGATCAAGCCAGCAAGTCTGTTGTGTTTCAAAAGCACAAGCTCGCCAGCAGAATGCATCAGTTTACATGGATGAGACAAACCATTTAACACTGACAGGGGTGCTTAACCACTTGACCTCCGGAAGATTTACCCCCTTCATGACCAGGCCATTTTTTGCCACAAATAGAGCTTTCTTTTGGTGGTATTTCATCACCCCTGCATTTTTTATTTTATTGTGCTATAAACAAAAAAAGACCGACAATTTTGAAAAAAAAATATTTTTTTTTTACTTTCTGCTGTAAAACATATCCAATAAAAAAAATGTAAAAAATTGAATTTGTTCATAAGTTTACATATTTTTGTAAATAAAACAAGCGTAAATTGACACTAATACAGTGATCAGTGCTAAAGATATGCACAGTCACTGTACAAATGACACAGGCTGGGAAGGGGTTAAACATCAAGGGCTATTAAAGGGTCAAATGTGTGCCTAGCTGGTGTTTTTTTACTGTGTGGGAGGTGCTTGTACTAGGGGAAGGCATGGATCTGTGTCCCTGCTGTGCAGAAACACAGGATCCATGTCTTCCCTTCTGACAGAAGGGCAATCTGCCTTGCTTACATAGGCAGACTGCTGTTCTATATGTGTACCGAGTGATCGGCGGATATCAAGTCTGCAGTACCCGCCCATCATCTCCCGCTGTGAATAATCACAGTGGGAGCGAGGCACTGCCACTGCGCACTCGCGCCCACTACCCATAAGTGCAGGATCATGTATATATATATATATATGTATATATATATATATATTCAAATATGTGGACATTTTTGTAAATATTTTATTATATCTTTTCATGTTTTTTTTTTTTTGTTTTTTGTTTCATCAGTCTATCAATTAAGGGTGTGGTTAATTGCTCCCAGGTGACTATTTAACTTGTTGTAGGACTCAGTTGAGCGTGCTCAGTTTGAAGCTGTGGAGCTTGGTGTAAGTGGAACTTTTTTAAGTGGGAGTTATAAACAAGAGTTTAAAACAGGAGGTTATAACAGGGGTCATAGTACCTGTGTAGTGTGAGTATCTGAGTGTTGTCTGAGTAGTGTGTGTGGATCGTTAGTACTTGTGTATTGTGTACCTGTGTATTGTCTTGAGTATTAGTGCCAGGAAGCTAGTTGTTAGGTAATTTGGACAGGGTAAAATCCCCAAATCCTCACTAAATTTAATAGGTACGATGCCCGGCGGGTGTGGAGAGGCGACTCTTTGTACATCTTGCCGCATGTATGCGTTCCTTGATCATCCGATCGAGGGCGAATACTGCTGTGCAAAATGTAAGCACATTGTTTCCCTGGAAGCCCAGGTTCTGAATCTGGGGAAGCAACTGTCAGCACTGAGAAGTCCCTCCATACTAAAGGTGAGCCAGGAACGTACACGGCAGGTGCCGGCAGGGGCCAGCACAGAGGCGGGTGGAGACAAAGAGGTGCAGGCACTAGCAAAGAGTAGATGGGTGACAGTCAGGAGGGGTAGAGGGGGAAGTGCCAGGGAGGCCGATCCAGGACTGGAGCATCCCAATAAGTACGCTCCATTGAGTGACATTGGTGTAACCAGTCAGGGACCAGCACTGCTGGAGTTGAGGGACTCTCCTAGCTGCCAGGGGAAGAACTCCTCCAGTGAGAGTGGGGGGGCAGCAAAGGGAAAGGAAAGACAGATTCTGGTGGTAGGGGACTCAATTCTTATAAGGACAGAGAGGGCAATCTGTAACCAAGACCTGAAGCGCCGAACAGTATGTTGTCTACCGGGCGCTCGGGTTCGGCACATCATGGATCTTGTGGACAGATTACTGGCAGGGGCTGGGGAAGACCCGGCTGTCATGGTGCACGTTGGCACCAATGACAAAGTCAGAGGCAGATGGAGTGTCCTAAAGAACGATTTTAGGGACTTAGGAGCTAAATTGAGGAAAAGGACCTCCAAGGTAGTGTTCTCAGGAATACTACCGGTACATCGAGCCACACCAGAGAGGCAGAGGGAGATTAGGGAAGTAAACAAGTGGCTGAAGAGCTGGTGTAGTAAGGAGGGGTTTGGGTTCCTGGAGGACTGGGCCGACTTCTCAGTCGGTAACCGGTACTATAGAAGGGACGGACTGCACCTAAATGAGGAGGGTGCAGATCTGCTGGGAATGAAGATGGCCAAAAAGTTAGAGGGGTTTTTAAACTAGGCGATGGGGGGGAGGGTCCAGAGACAGTGATAGCCAGCGCGGAAGATATTCCAGAGGGTAGTATTGGGGGCATTAGTGGTAGGTTAACCAAAGCACAAAAACACAAGGTGAGTATAGTAGCAAGTCCAAGTTGCAATCTTGAAACACCCAATACGAGGACAATATGCGACCGGTCTAAACTATGTGGCATGTTCACCAATGCCAGGAGCCTGGCGGACAAGATGGGTGAACTAGAGATACTGTTGTACAAGGAGGATTTGGATTTTGTGGGAATTTCAGAGACCTGGTTCAACAGCTCTCATGATTGGCTGGCAAACATTCAAGGGTATACCCTATACCGCAAGGATAGAGAGGGTAAAAAAGGGGGAGGGGTATGCCTATATATCAAGAATAATGTACAAGTGAATGTGAGAGATGACATCACTGAGGGGGCTAGGGAGGAGGTGGAATCTTTATGGGTAGAGCTCCAAAGGGATGAAGCTAAGGGGAAAATAATACTGGGAGTATGCTATAGGCCCCCTAACCTGAGGGAGGAAGTGGAGACGGATCTCCTATCACAAATTGGATTAGCAGCAAGGATGGGAAGTGTTATCATAATGGGGGATTTTAATTATCCAGACATAGACTGGGCGGAGGGAACCGCGCATTCATTTAAGGCTCGCCAGTTCCTTAATGTCTTGCAGGACAATTTTATGGGTCAGATGGTAGACGCACCAACTAGAAATAAAACATTACTAGATCTACTGATTACCAACAATACAGACCTGATAACAGATGTGGAAATACGGGGCAATTTAGGTAACAGCGATCACAGGTCAATTAGTTTCAGTATAAATCACACAAATAGGAGACATGAAGGGAACACAAAGACACTGAATTTCAAAAGAGCCAACTTCCCTAAACTACAAACCTTGCTAAAAGGCATAAATTGGGATAAAATATTAGGAACAAAGAATACAGAGGAGAGATGGGTTTGCTTTAAGAGCATATTAAATAAGGGCATTAGCCAATGTATCCCATTGGGTAATAAATTTAAAAGAGCGAACAAACATCCTGGATGGCTTAACTCCAATGTAAAAATGCATATAAAAGCAAAGGAGAAGGCCTTCAAAAAATACAAGGTTGAGGGATCATCCACAGCATTCAGAATTTATAAAGAATGCAATAAGAAATGTAAGGGTGCAATTAGGATGGCTAAGATAGAACATGAAAGACACATAGCGGAGGAGAGCAAAAAAAATCCCAAGAAATTCTTTAAGTATGTAAACAGTAAAAAAGGGAGGACAGACCATATTGGCCCCATAAAGAATGAGGAAGGACATCTGGTTACAAAGGATGGGGAGATGGCAGAGGTATTGAATTTATTCTTCTCCTCAGTATTCACGAGTGAATCGGGGGGCTTCAGTAACCAAAACTGTAGTGTTTATCCTCATGACACAACACAGGAAGCACCTACATGGTTAACAGAGGACGGAATTAAAATTAGACTTGAGAAACTTAACATTAATAAATCACCGGGACCAGATGGCTTGCATCCGAGGGTACTTAGGGAACTCAGTCAGGTGATTGCCAGACCGTTGTTCCTAATTTTTACAGACAGTCTATTGACTGGAATGGTGCCAGCTGATTGGAGAAAAGCCAATGTAGCACCAATATTTAAAAAGGGCCCAAAAAACATCCCTGGGAATTACAGACCAGTTAGCCTAACATCAATAGTATGTAAACTCTTGGAGGGGATGATAAGGGACTATATACAAGATTTTATTAATAAGAATGATATCATTAGCAGTAATCAGCATGGATTCATGAAGAATCGTTCTTGCCAAACCAATCTATTAACCTTCTATGAGGAGGTGAGTTGCCATCTAGATAAAGGAAGGCCCGTAGACGTGGTGTATCTGGATTTTGCAAAAGCATTTGACACAGTTCCCCATAAACGTTTACTGTACAAAATAAGGTGCGTTGGCATGGACCATAGGGTGAGTACATGGATTGAAAACTGGCTACAAGGGCGTGTTCAGAGGGTGGTGATAAATGGGGAGTACTCAGAATGGTCAGGGGTGGGTAGTGGGGTCCCCCAGGGTTCTGTGCTGGGACCAATCCTATTTAATTTGTTCATAAATGACCTGGAGGATGGGATAAACAGTTCCATCTCTGTATTTGCAGACGATACTAAGCTAAGCAGGGCAATAACTTCTCCGCAGGATGTGGAAATCTTGCAAAAAGACCTGAACAAATTAATGGGGTGGGCGACTACATGGCAAATGAGGTTCAATGTAGAAAAATGTAAAATAATGCATTTGGGTGTCAAAAATATGAATGCAATCTATACACTGGGGGGAGAACCTCTGGGGGAATCTAGGATGGAAAAGGACTTGGGGGTCCTAGTGGATGATAGGCTCAGCAACGGCATGCAATGCCAAGCTGCTGCTAATAAAGCAAACAGAATATTGGCATGCATTAAAAGGGGGATCAACTGCAGAGATAAAACGATAATTCTCCCGCTCTACAAGACTCTGGTCCGCCCGCACCTGGAGTATGCTGTCCAGTTCTGGGCACCAGTCCTCAGGAGGGACGTACTGGAAATGGAGCGAGTACAAAGAAGGGCAACAAAGCTAATAAAGGGTCTGGAGGATCTTAGTTATGAGGAAAGGTTGCGAGCACTGAACTTATTCTCTCTGGAGAAGAGACGCTTGAGAGGGGATATGATTTCAATTTACAAATACTGTACTGGTGACCCCACAATAGGGATAAAACTTTTTCGCAGAAGAGAGTTTAATAAGACTCGTGGCCACTCATTGCAATTAGAGGAAAAGAGGTTTAACCTTAAACTACGTAGAGGGTTCTTTACTGTAAGAGCGGCAAGGATGTGGAATTCCCTTCCACAGGCGGTGGTCTCAGCGGGGAGCATTGATAGCTTCAAGAAACTATTAGATAATCACCTGAATGACCGCAATATACAGGGATATGTAATGTAATACTGACACATAATCACACACATAGGTTGGACTTGATGGACTTGTGTCTTTTTTCAACCTCACCTACTATGTAACTATGTAACTATGTGACAACACTGAAGAAATGACACTTTGCTACAACGTAAAGTAGCAAATGTACAGCTTGTATAAAAGTGTAAATTTGCTGTCCCCTCAAACTAATGCAACACAACCGTTTGTGTCTAAACCGCTGGCCACAAAAGTAAGTACACCCCTAAGTGAAAATGCCCAAATTGGGCCCAAAGTGTCAATATTTTGTGTGGCCACCACTATTTTGGTGATGGAGTTCACCAGAGCTTTACAGATTGCCACTGGAGTCCTCTTCCACTCCTCCACCTTCTGTTTGAGGATGCCCCACAGATGCTTAATAGGGTTTAGGTCTGCAGACATGATTGGCCAGTCCATCACCTTTACCCTCAGCTACTTTAACAAGGCAGTGGTTGTCTTGGAGGGGTGTTTGGGGTCCTTATCATGTTGGAATACTGCCCTGCGGCCCAGTCTCCAAAGGGAGGGGATCATGCTCTGCTTCAGTATGTCACAGTACATGTTGGCATTCATGGTTCCCTCAATGAACTGTAGCTCCCCAGTCCCGGCAGCACTCATGCAACCCCAGACTATGACACTCCCACCACCATGCTTGACTGTAGTTAAGACACATTGTCTTTGTATTCCTCACCTGGTTGCCGCCACACACGCTTGACACTATCTGAACCAAATAAGTTTATTTTGGTCTGATCAGACCACAGGACATGGTTCCAGTACTCCTTGTCCTTAGTCTGCTTGTCTTCAGCAAACTGTTTGCGGGCTTTCTTGTGCGTCATCTTTAGAAGAGGCTTCCTTCTGGAATGACAGCCACACAGACCAATTTGATGCAGTGTGCGGTGCATGGTCTGAGCACTGACAGGCTGACCCCCTCCAACCTCTGTAGCAATGCTGGCAGCACTCATACGTCTTTTTCCCAAAGACAACCTCTGGATATGAAGCTGAACATGTGCACTCAACTTCTTTGGTCGACCATGGTGAGGCCTGTTCTGAGTGGAACCTGTCCTGTTAAACCGCTGTATGGTCTTGGCCACCATGCTGCAGCTCAGTTTCAGGGTCTTGGCAATCTTCTTATAGCCTAGGACATCTTTATATAGAGCAACAATTCTTTTTTTTCAGATCCTCAGAGAGTTCTTTGCCATGAGGTGCCATGTTGAACTTCCAGTGACCAGTATGAGGGAGTGAGAGCGATAACACGCAAATTTAACACACCTGCTCCCCATTCACACCTGAGACCTTATAACACTAACAAGTCACATGACACCGGGGAGAGAAAATGGCTAATTGGGCCCAATTTGGACATTTTCACTTAGGGGTGTACTCACTTTTGTTGCCAACGGTTTAGACATTAATGGCTGTGTGTTGAGTTATTTTGATGGGACAGAAAATTTACACTGTTATACAAGCTGTACACTCACTACTTTACATTGTAGCAAAGTGTCATTTCTTCAGTGTTGTCACATGAAAAGATAGAATAAAATATTTACAAAAATGTGAGGGGTGTACTTACTTTTGTGAGATACTGCACACATATATATATATATATATATATATATATATATATATATATATATATATATATATATACGTGATCCTGCGCACAGTGGCCACCCTGTAGCAATAAAACTGCTATAGAGGGGTCGCTAAGTGGTTAAAGAGGTGCTTCAGTCATATTCTGAAAAATTCAAAGTCAGCAGCTACAAAAACTGTAAATATTTCATAAATAGAGACTCACCTGTCCCATGATCCAGCGGTGTCCTCACATGGCCGATTTCTTCACTGGGCTTCGACCGCCGATGCCGGCAATCGGCCCTTGGTCATGTGATGTCTTTTATAGAAGAGAAGCAGAATTAAGTTGAGCAGATCCTTTTCTTTACTAGAAATCATGTGAACAAAGGCTAGTTTTTTGTCATGTGATATACATATATACATATACACCGATCAGCCATTACATCAAAATCACAGACAAGTATGGATTATCTTGTTACAATAGCTTCTAAATGTTGGTGGGATATATAAGGCATCAAGTAAGCATGTTGCCCATGAAGCTGATGTGTTGCAAGCAGATAAAATGGGCTTTGCAGTTTGTTATACAATATATGAAGCTGCATAGCCGCGGACTGGTCAGGGTGCCCATGCTGACCCATGTCCACAGCCAAAGTACCTATAATGGGCATGTAAGCATCAGAACTGGACCACGGAGCAATGGAAGAAGGCGACCTGGTCGAATCACTTTTTCTTTTACATCACGTGGATGGCTGGGTGGGTGTGAGCCACTTACTTGGGAAAGAGATGGCACCAGGATGCAGTCTGGGAAGAAGGCAAGCCGGTGGAGGCAGTGTGATGCTTTGGGAAATGTTCTGCTGGGAAACTTTGGGTCCCACCAGTCACGTGGATGTTATTCGATACACATCACCTACCTAAACATTGTTGCTGGCCAAGTGCACCCCTTCATAGAAACGGTATTCCATGATGGCAGTGGCTTCTCTCAGCAGGATAATGCACCCTGCCACACTGCAAAAAAGCTTAAATTGTTTGTTAGCCCTACACTTCATATTCCTGATATATGCCTGCTGTACCATGTACTTGTATGAGAAAGTATTCTGTTCTCTTTGTATGCCTTCCTTTGTGTGAAATCTCTGGTGTTCCTGTCAGTCCCCTTGCTTTCCTAATAAAAACTGACCACACTAAGCAGGAGAACACAGCCTGGTCAGTTCTCTAGCTATACTGGGAATTCAGTGTACTCTCCTCCAATGATCAGACTTGTCCTGACACCCCCCACTGTGCAGCCATTCACTAGGAAGCTCAGTGTGCTGCTGTTTCTCCTCCCAGCTCTTATGCAGCTGAGAACAGAGGGAATGTGATCACTTATAAAAAAGGGAAAAAATGTATTTATAATGGTTTTTTTTATATCTATACAAGCATGTTTTGCCTGTCATTTATGTTTTAAACCAAAGGGGTTGTTTTACAAGGTGATCATTTACAATCACTTTACCCACTTCAATAACAGGCACTTATACACCTTCCTGCCCAGACCAATTTTCAGCTTTCAGTGCTGTCGCAGTTTGAATGACAATTGCTCGGTCATCCATCACTGTACCCAAACTAAATTTTTATCATTTTGTTCCCACAAATAGAGCTTTCTTTTGGTGGTATTTGATCACCTCTGCTAAACAAATAAAAAAAGACTGAAAATTTTGAAAAAAAGAAAAGTTTTGCCTTTGTTCCTGTTATAAAATTTTGTAAATAAGTAAGTTTTTTCTTTCACTGATGGGCACTGATAAGGCGGCACCGATGAGGTGGCACCAATGGGCACTGACGATGGGCATTCATATGCGGCACTGATGGGCACTGGTAGGCGGCACTGATATGCAGAACTTATGGGCATTGATAGGCGGCACTGATGGGCACTCATGGGTGGCACTGGTGGGCACTGATGGGCACTGATGGGCGACACAGATGGGCACTGAATGGCTGCAAAGATGGGTTCTTATGGGTGGCACTAATAGGCGGCACTGCTGCCCACTGATAGGTGGCACTGCTGGGCACTGATACGCGGCACTGATATGAGGCAATGATAGGCATCCCTGGTGGCACTGGCAGTGGTAGGCATTGTGAGTGAGCACTGATTGGCAGCTGCCTGGGCATTGATTGGCAGCTGCCTGGGCACAGATTAGTATTTCCCTGGGGGTCTAGGGGGGCATACCTGGTGGTCCAGTGTGGCTGGCCATCCTGGTGGTCCTGGGCGGCATGATGGTGGTCCTAGGTGGGATCCGAGGGGGGCTGTGCTGATAAACAATCAGCACAGACCCCCCCTGTCAGGAGAGCAGCCGATTGGCTCTCCTCTACTCGCATCTGTCAGACATGAGTGAGGAAAAGCCGATCACCGGCCCTTCCTATTTACATTGTGATCCGTCAGAGACTCTTTACCTAGACCGGAGTTGCGGTGTGTCAGATTGACACACCACAACACCGATCGCCGCGAAGCGCGCCCCTGAGGATGTCATATGACGTCCAGTCAGGATGTTGAAACCACTTCCCAGCCGTCATTCTGCTATATGGCGGGTGGCAAGTGGTTAAACAATGATTTGAGGAACACAAGAAGTTTGAGGTGTTGATTTGTCCTCCAAATTTTCCAGATCTCAACCCATCAAGCATCTATGGGATATGCTGGAAAAACAAGTCTGATCCATGAAAGCCCTGCCTCGCAACTATCAGAACTTAAAGGATCTGCTACTGACGACTTGTGCAAGATAAAACAGCATACCTTCAGAGGTCTAGTGGCATCCACGCTGCAATGGGTCAGGGCTGTTTTGACAGCAAAAGGGGGACCTACTCAATATTAGGTGGATAATCATAATGTTACAGCTGATCGGTGTATACTGTTTGTATATATAAAGGTATACAGATCAGGGTGTACAGATCATGGTGTACAGATCAAAGGTATACAGATCAGGGTGTACAGATCAAAGGTATACAGATCAGGGTGTGCAGATCAAAGATCAGGGTATACGGATCAGGGTATACAGATAAAGGTATACAGATCAGGGTGTACAGATAAAGGTATACAGATCAGGGTGTACAGATAAAGGTATACTACAGATCAGGGAATACAGACCAGGGTACAGCCTCTGACAGTCACTCCCCTGCTCGCGGCTCTGACCCCAGCACCCCCCCCCCCGATGTTCTGGTGGACAGGATGCTAAATGTAAGGTGCGCAGCACCAGGTTTTGCTACTCCTTTAAGCAGTCCGTGCGCCCCCTATGACATCGCATTTATATGAAAATCAGTATTACGCTTTGGGAGTTATGTATAATACGTGGCCTGTTAGGGATGCTAAGTGTCTGACTTCCCTGCATATTCTTTAAGATGAATTCCAGGTATGGATATTTTACACATAGTTACATTATTACAGCTTAATAACTATGTATATACCATACCTGGCCAATGCCCCGGCAAGATGAAAATCACTGAAGTAGATACCACCACTCCAGTGATCCCCACTGGCTTCCGGGTCCTGTGATGAGTGGCCGGCCTGATGCATTGTGAACACAGGAGGTCAGCCACTCAGCACAGGAACCATTCAAAGAATGCATGCCATATTCTTAATGAATGCAAAGCTTTCTCTGATTGGACGAGGTAAAGAGAGGCAGGGTGGTGATGTCACACTCTCCACCTACTCCAATCAGAGAATGCTTTTAATTCACGCAGGATCACTGGTCAGGTATGGTATATAAGTACATAGGTACATCGGTCCAAGTTTGACTAATATAACTACGCATAAGATTTCCATACTTGGAATTAATCTTTAACATCAAAGTACAAGGTTGTATCAGAATCCCCTAGTATAGAACTCTTTGAGGTCAATTCACTAAAGTTCACCACATGCGAAAGTTCATTTGCATAAATTATTGCATACAGGAAAATAAAGTCCAATTCACCAAAAAAATAAATAACGATTATGCGATATTTACCGCAAAATGAAAAATGTGACGGTAAATAACGGCAAAAAAACACGTGGTAATCTCTTAAGTCCAATTCACAAGTGGAACAGAGAGTAAAAAAACTTGCAATATTTATGACCAGGGTTTTGCTGGTGGTTTCACATGCGGTATTTGTCAGAAACAGCGTGTGGGCCCCCCCCTTAACAATGGATGACTCATTAGCTGTCAGGGTTCCCCGCTGACAGCTGAATAAAAAAAAATGCCAGAAATTAAAAATTATGACACAAAACCAGCATGGGCCCCCCCAAAATCCATACCAGACCCTTATCCAAGCATGCAGCCCGGCAGGTCAGGAAAGGGGGGAAACCGCTCAATGGATCAAACACCGCATTTGTTATTTAACGCAAAATTCTTCGTTAATTGCACTTTCAAAACTGACTTAACTCAAGAGCTATTTTACCGCACTTTATTTGCCATTATTTAACTCTTAGTGAATTGACCCTTTGAGAGATAAACTTAAAGTAGGGTTTTATGTTTTCAGATTACAGTAAGGTAAAAGTCAATACCTTTATATAAAACATATATATATATATATATATATATATATATATATATATATATATATATATATATATATGTATGTACACCCTGAGCTGTACTCCCCGATCTGTATACCTTTAACTGTACACCCTGAGCTGTATTCCATGATCTGTATACCCTGATCTGTAATGCTGATCTGTATACCTTGATCTGTGAGGCTGAGTCATATACTCTGTCCTGTGATTCTGGGGCTGTATACTCTTGACACAATGGTGGAAGCAAGTGGAATACAGGGGATGGAGTGGGTGGCTTTTATAAGGGGTGGGGCTTATGCAAAGTGGGAGGGGTCAAAAAGGAAGGGCAGGTCTATCCTAAAGCTTCACCAGCCACCACTGCCCGATGTCCCTGTGTTTATTATTGCTCACGCATCTCAACTGTATGTTTATTTATGTCATCTGAAGTCACTAGACCCTGGGGGAACAAAGCTTGCGACTTAAATCCTCTTGGTCTATGCAATGAATGTGAATACCATCAGGCAGCTGTATGGCACACACACACAAACATATGTACAACTGCAGAAGCTGATATCCTTGTGCTTCACTTTTCAATTGAGTCATTAAATAGTCTACTATACATACTGGCATAGTTACGGAGGAACTATAAGCTTTGACCTCCGGCATTGCATTTCAGACATGTATGAATATAATTGAGCAGAGACAACACTGTATGCCTTCAGATATGACACAGCTTGGTAGTATTCTTGATACAACTTTAGAGGCTCGGTCACATAAAAATACACAGTACTGCCCGATCATATCAAATATTTGGTGAGATGCACTGTGGAAATCTAAGCTGATCTAAGAGTGCCTACCACTCGTGTGGCTGATCCTTAGTCAACCCTACACATGGTACAGTAAAACTTGCACACGTATCTCAAAAAACATCAGACTATAGTACTTTTTTTAACCCCTAGACGCCGACAGCATGCAAATATGCTGCCTCTCAGCTGGTGGTCAGGAGCTTTCCGATCATGTGATCGCCCTGACAGCCAGTCACATGATCATAAACCCCGCCCTGCCTCCCGGAAACCACTTAAAGGGCTGAGGTTAAAGAGAAAGTGAACTCTGCAAGCTTCACCCAGAGGACAAAGATCTAGTCAAGAGTATTGCTTATTGTCTCCCTGCAGCTGATATTTTCTCTTACTAAGAATTGTTCTACACTGTGTCTGTATCAAATACAGACATCTTAGTAGGGGTAGGGATTTGCTTCCTCATGTCAGAGCCTCCAGCAAGGAGAACAGTGAGCAGAACAGTGACGTGACCAAATCTCACTTCAGATCTCCTAAAACTAGCAGTCAGAGGCAGCAGCGCCTGAGATCTCATACTGCAGATTCACCTAGGATATGTAGACATCTGTTCCTATACCAGGAAGTGCTCTGCTATATTCTCAGGATCAATCCTAGACAAACGTTACATTCCTGGGACTGCTTAAAGTGGAGCTATACCCATAACAACTTGATAAAAAAAAAATGTTATTTAGCAAGGAACATACATTCCATACATTCCACATTAATAATTATGCTACCAAAATTATTGTGTGTGTAAATTGCAGCATTGTTCCTGTTTTCTTCTTGCTGGAGGCTACCATTTTGCTGAAGCCCAGAGCCCGTGAGCAGCAGTAAATCCTAAAGAGGAACTAAACTCATCGATTTAAAAGATTAAAAGAAAACACTTTAAAACAGGATTAACCACATCCTGCCCATGCTATAGCCGAAAGAAGGCTACAGCGTGAGCTCACATTGTGATCGCGCTTCCTGCGTGCCCCCTGCAGCGTGCATCAGCATATATCTGTGTTTGCCATGTCCTTCGGACACAGCTGATCACAGAACGGGGTAAAGAGCCAATCACAGCAGCTCTTTACAGTGTGACCAGCTGTGTCCAATCACAGCTGATCGCAGTGTGAACAGGATTTGCTGGTTATTGGCAGTCCTCACCTGCTGTCAGCGTGAGGAGAGGACTGCCAATAACAGGCAAATCCTGTTTACACTGCAATCAGCTGTGATTGGACACAGTTTGCCACACGGTGGAGAGGAGAGCCGATAACCAGAAAATTCACCCAGAAGGCATCTACACTGATATTCAGGGCACTGATCATCAGTGCAGCCCCTACAGTGCCAACAAGTGCTGCCACTCAGTGCCTATCAGTGCCCATCAGTGAGGCCTGTCAGTGCCACCTATCAGTGCCACATATCAGTGCAGCCTCATCAGTGCCCATTATGCAGGAGAAAAATTACTTATTCAGAAAATTTTATAACAGAAACACTGTGAACAGAAATTTTATAAGAAAAACTTTTTTTGTTTAAAAAAAAAAAAACAGTGGTGATTAAATACCACCAAAAGAAAGCTCTATCTGTCTCAAAAAAATGATACCAATTTCAAATGGGTACAGTGTTGCATGACCGTGCAATTGTCATTCAAAGTGCGACAGTAGGAAAAGCTGAAAATTGGCCTGGGCAGGAAGAGGGTGAAAGTGCCCAGTAGGCAAGTGGTTAAACCCCTTGATTTAACTGTTTCCCAAAACAGTTACATTCAAGGCATGCCTCTGGAGATAACTGTTGTGCCGCGTACACACGATCGGACATTCCGATAACAAAATCCTGAATTTATTTCCGACGGATGTTGGCTCAAACTTGTCTTGCATACACACGGTCGCACAAATGTTGTCGGAAATTCCGAACGTCAAGAACGCGGTGACGTACAACACTTACGACGAGCCAAGAAAAATTAAGTTCAATAGCCAGTGCGGCTCTTCTGCTTGATTCCGAGCATGCGTGGAATTTTGTGCGTCGGAATTGTGTATACACGTTCGGAATTTCCGACAACGGATTTTGTTGTCGGAAAATTTGAGAACCAGCTCTCAAATTTTTGTTGTCAGAAATTCCGACAACAAATGTGCGATGGAGCATACACACGGTCGGAATTTCCGACAACAAGCTCCCATCCAACATTTGTTTTGGAAATTCAGACCGTGTGTACGCGGCATTACAGTTACCAGTGTGCTCTCAACTGAACATTCAAGTCCTCAAATGGCTGGTATCGTAGCACCATGATAAGTGCAATCCAAATAGAGGCTAATGCCCTGTACACACGACCGGTTTTGCATCGGAGTAAACTCTGAAGGTTTTTCCGATGGAATTCCGCTCAAGCTGTCTTGCGTACACACGGTCACAATAAATTCTGACCGTCCAGAACGCGGTGACGTACAACACGTACGACGGGACTAGAAAACAGAAGTTCAACAGCCAGTAGCTTCGTCTCGTACTTGCTTCTGAGCATGCGTCGTTTTTGGTGCGTCGGAACAGCATACAGACGAGCGGTTTTTCCACCAACCCCGCCCCAGTGTGAAAGGGCCCTTAGAGTGTAAGCTCCTTGAGGGTAGGGACTGATGTGAATGTACAATGTATATGTAAAGCACTGTGTAAATTGACAGCGCTATTTAAGTACCTGAAATAAATAAAATAAATGTTAATCCCTGCATAATACCACTGCCACTAGCAAACAATACTTTAGTCAAATTACTATGAATAGACAGCTCTAAATTCATTTATTTATTAATAGGTAGAATAAACGCATTTTTTTCTGAAAATCCCAATATCATTACACTTGACAGCACTGGTCTGTGGAGACGACATCCAAGACGTGACATCACTGACAGCTCATAATACTTGGCTACGTACGTGCCTGAGGGTTAGTCTAACCAAGAACAATCACTGCTGGTTTATAATGAATCATACCAGGAAATATTACACAATATCAGGGGATTTCTAAGTACCGTGATTTAGTAAAGGAAAAAATGTGCCCCTGTGACCCTGAAATTCCAGACCCAAAATTACCTGGCACAAGACCACACACACACGTTACTCAATAACTAAGTACATAATAGAGGCAGGTCGGTGTTATTGAGAGGTCATTTCTGATTGCTTGTTATTGGAGTAATACCCCGTTATGAAACCTTCAGATATTGGAACTGTGTAAACAGCATACAGTGTCTACTTAGCGATCCTTTAATTTCAGAATTGTATTTATTTATTGTAGCGCTATTGTTCTAGGGAAACATACTGTAGGTATACAGTTTGCCATATATATAGGATTAGGGTCCTCTTAGACAGGCAATACATCATTCAATTTTTTTTTTTTTTAAGCCTATACAGGGCTGATGGACGAATCTTCTTATTGGGCTATTGTATTCTGACAGCCGCTGGCAGCTGTCAGAATGGCCAAAACAGTGGCTGCTTCTGAAAGGATGCTGACAATTTTATACCCGACTCCTTTGATTTTTCAGATAGGAGGTGGCTGACTGGGGCACCCACTAAGCAAATTTCAGCCGAACTTCGAACATTGTATGAACACAGCTTCATTTAAATGCTTTTGGTTTTGTCAACCAACCATCTGCAGTTTATGGTACCTGCAAACAGCTCCATCCAACGGCTCTGAAGGGACATGACTATTCAAATGGGTTGGAAAAGCTATTGTCTGATAACTGATTCTTCTACAAAGAAGCTGTGTTGGAGCTGTATGCTGGATCCCCCAATTTCACTCTTCAAGGGCCAAAGCACATAGACAGTGAATAACATGGATCAGCATCTAGTCATAGACAGATTTCCAGCAGATTAGAAAATCTGTGTGCGAAGAATGCTGCCAAGGCCAAGGTATGCTTGTTGTCACTGTTGACCCACTGCATGATCTGATTGTCTTAAATCTGAACTCTGGGCAAATTTTTTTTCCCATGCAGTGGGGCTGTGTACAGGAAAAAAATTTGCCCAGAGTTCAGACAATCAGATCAAGCAGTGGTTAGCTTCAACAAGCATATCTTGGCCTTGGTAGCATTCTTCGCACACAGATTTTCCAACCTGCTGCAAATTATTCTATGACTAGATGCTGTTGATGGGCCGTGTTACCTGCTCGTTTGTGTCTAGGTGAGAGGAAAGCGGAAATATACTTACCTGATCCTCCGATCCTCCCAGCACTTTCCCAGTCAGGAAATTGACTGTTTCTGATGTCATCACTCCCATAGACCTGCTCTGGACGTGAAGATGTCAGAACATGGGGGAGCGCCGTTTGCCGCTGGAGCGGAGGATTGGGTGAGTGAGTATACAGCTTTTTGATCGCCCCTTGGCAAAATGAGCAGTTAACTCATGCAAAAACCCATGGGAAAAGTGCACTCTGCATTAATTTCACTCGGTCTTTGGGGAATGATATAACTAACGGTCCCTGGCACAAAATCTGAATAGATGCCCCTCATGACTGATTCAAAAGCATTTATTGGCCTAGTTCAGTCCTTCGGGTGCACAAATTTTATATAATAAGTGAAGGCTTGAGGAGCGATAGCAATAGCGCAGGTGGAACAAGAAATGCGGGCCCTGCGTTCTAAGGGGGGATCCAGGCTGAACTGGAAGCAGTGACAAAAATATTGGGCAATATAAGAGCAAACTTGTAGAAAATGTAAAAGTTGTGTAAAAAATTTCTTTGGGTAAAGGTGGCTATAATATTTCAAAAATGCTTTCCAAAAAAATACTTTTCCTTTAACTATGGCCCTGTCACTTCATTACAGCTGAACCTTCTAGACCACATATGTCAAACACAAGGCCCGCAGGCCGATTCCACTCCGCCAGGCCTTGTCATGTGGCCTTCGTACCCAGTTTTGCAGTCGGAATGTGGCAAAACTCCATTCTACCACCTTTAACTCTCACCCTCCACTTCCACTCACCACTGTCACTTGTAAACACAGAAGTCTTCTGAATTTACAAGGGACAGCTTTGCTCTCAGCAGCTCCTGGATCTAACAGATCCCTGTACACACTCACGGTGAGGCACGGCAGGGACAGATCTCTGTCAGAATCTGAGAGAGAGAGAGAGAACAATCTCCCTGCAAGGTGAGGCAAAGCCAACTAACAGGGGGGTACTAGAGCCGGGGCAGGTAGGAGAGAGTAGAGATGAGAGTAAAGCTGGCCATACACCTATAGATTATCTGCAGATTTTCTATGGTTAGATGGAAAAAGTGCAACAGATTTCTCCATGTTCGCTAAACTGTGTGGATGGAGGAATCTCCCACTTTTTCCATCTAACCATAGAAAATCTGCAGATAATCTATAGGTGTATGGCCAGCTTAAGCTTTAGGGGGGGTTTGCAAACTGTGCATAGTGCACCCCTAAACCCTTCCACTTTGTACACAGCACACTCTGCACGTAACACACTCCTGTGCCCTACACCCTGTACATAATGCACCCCTAAACTCTGCACTCTGTGCATAGCACACCCCCAAACTCTGCACTCTGTGCATAGCACACCCCCAAACTTTGCACTCTGTGCATAGCACACCCCCAAACTTTGCACTCTGTGCATGGCACACACCTGCACTCTGCACTCTGTGCATGGCACACCCCTGCACTCTGTGCATGGCACACCTCTGCACTCTGTGCATGGCACACCCCTGAACTCTGCACTCTGTGCATAGCACACCCCTGAACTCTGCACTCTGTGCATAGCACACCCCTGAACTCTGCACTCTGTGCATAGCACACCCCTGAACTCTGCACTCTGTGCATAGCACACCCCTGAACTCTGCACTCTGTGCATGGCACACCCCTGAACTCTGCACATGGCACACCCCTGAACTCTGCACTCTGTGCGTAAAGCACTCCTGAACTCTGCACTGGACAACCATACTGCTGATGCGGCCAGCAATGAAACTGAGTTTGAGACCCCTGTTTTAGACCCCCCCTGGGCTTAGATCTTGCATTATAGCTCATGAGAAGTCATACATAAATGTAATTTCTTGGAAAATATAATAACATACAAATGTTTGGAGCTGATGTGACAGTCTTGTGTTTTCCCTAAAGCCCCTTCTAAGGCTAAGGCTATAAATATGCTTTTAATGCAGATAAAATCTTACTTTGATAATATATATATATATATATATATATATATATATACATATTCCAGGCAACTTTGCAAATATAACGTAAACATTGCATTGTTTACTTCTAGCCTGTCTGTGTGTTCACAAAAGAACAGGAATGAGAACAAGGAAGGCCTTTGCATCTTTTTTTTTTTTTTTTTTGGACTCAGTACCTTCACTGCTGAGACTGATAAATGATCATTTCTATGCTGTACTTCACTTATTTGATCACTGGAGTAACAAATCACAATCTGATGAAAGAAGCAACTCTTGCTGGAAGGAAATATGTAAAGGAAGAAATACAAGGTATGTAGACTGCTAATGCGGACCTCCTTCTGAAAATGCTGGTTTCACGGCCTGCCTTCATGCCTCTGACTTCAGTACTGTCGGAGTTACTGACCTAGAATAAACATGCAGATCCGGAAAGTGAGAACTCCTGATCAGTATACTTGTTATGGGTCAGTGAAAAAAAATCTACTGATTTAGCATTACAGCCAGGAAACAAGTGTTTTCATAGGAAGTCAGACATGGCACCTTACATACTGTATGTCTTTTCTCCATTTTTAGCTACACTGTAAAATGGACAATTGTTCACATTGAGCCTGAGAAAAATGAATGTATCAGGGATCCATATAGAGGTGTCTTCTGTTTCGCACACTTGGCCTGAACTTCTGCAGGGACTGCCTTTGTCCAGAAGTTTGTGATCTGTTTCTCCACTGATTACATGGGCGCAGTGCAGCACAGATATCATTTAGTCTCTAAGCAATGAGTTCATTAAATGAAATAAGTGTGTGGAGACTTCTTTGGTAACAGTCCTGTCTGCAGCTACAATGCAGACAACAGACAAGCTGAATGTAAGCAATGTGGGCCTGGGCCTGTGATGACAGCTCTTAAAGCACAGAGAAAATTACGACGGAGCAAAGAGGTTATATTAGCAAAGTCGTATGGTTTCCCTGCATACAATTTTGAAGGCTAATATTCTAAAAGTGAAGTTACCCTTTAATTTACTGCATATGCAACCACAACACATTCATTGAGTACAATAATGTTTTCTGCTCCCACGCACCCTCTAGAAATGGAAAGTGAACTCTTCCAGAGTGTAAACTACACATGTGATTGTGTGACCATTACTGATTTCCTTGGTAGTTACATACTACAAGCTTCATGTACACAAACTGGTGGAAAGAAAGTCATTGTTTTCACCAACATAGATCAGTGAAATTTTACGTCAATCTCTTCATATTTCTGGCAAAGTTAAAAAAATTAAAGCTAACTAATTGGGCTTATTTTTAAATGCTTCAGTATCCTAACAAATGCCCCCATATGCTGCTATTATTACAAGTTAACCCAGCAAACTGAATGTGGAGGGAGAAGTCCAAAGAGCTTGCAGTTACCAACGTTTAACCTTTTACAGTGTCTCTGTGCATATATCAATTACATCTATAAACAGCCCAGTATACATTTACAAAGTATAAAGTTGGAGGAAGATTCCACACATGGTTGGTCACCTTCCGTCATTCATTCGTATGATTAGATCCAATTCCCAAATTCTAGAACCCTGGCAGGATTTCATATCCTTTTTTTTCTAAAGACCTTATAAAGCGTATCTACAGCTGTATTCAATAAACCTTTACCATCACACCAAGGGCTGCCAATGATCACTCTATTAACATTTTTAGAAACAATAAATATTTCTTATTGTAGATACATTGTATACAAATTTAAAACAGTTGACAGCTATAGCTGTATACTATTCCAGATTTGTAATGAATCTCCTTTGTAATGGAGAAGTAATCTTATCATGACCAGGCACTGGATTGGGGCTGCAATGATCAGAGAAAACACACGGCATACATCCTCATTTTTCAATATGCCCTTTTTGTTCATTAATCTCTATAAATTACCCACATTTCATAGAGAAAGCGATCTGATTTTCTAAAAAGAATTAATGAGCATATGAGATGGATAAATGCTCATTTTTTGGGAATATTCGCACAACCACAAAGGTGCTTTTTTATATATATATATAGTATATGTGTGTATGTATATATGTATTTTTTATATATATATATATATATATATATATATATATATATATATATATATATATATATATATATATAAATACATATATACATACACACATATACTATATATATATATATATATATATATATATATATATATATATATATATATATATATATATACACAGTGTATGTGTGTGTATATATATATATATATATACATACATACACACACACACACATACACACATGTATATTACACATATATATCTATTACACACTCTCTCTCTTTCTCTCTATATATTTGGATTGTACAAGGTGTGATGCAAGTATACAAATATACATACTGATGCACAAATCATTTATAAGCAATAAGCATACTTCTATCATATAGGGATATTTAGTTTACCTAAAATGCTCCTTAAATCGCGTATTTCCAGAAAGAGAAAAGCAGGATTGTAATGCATTTGCTATAGAGGCAGCCTCCTTCCTAATCCCTCTGCAGCCATCCCTGTAGAATGTTGCAGCCTTGCTGCAGTAATCCTGATGGAGTAGAATCAGCACTGACCTGGATGGGAGCTGTATACAGAGGTGTGATGTGGATGGACAGCTCCTGGGTACCTGTGATGATGTCCCTGACACAGATGAGGCTATCCAACCTTCAGATTGCTCTCCTCCTTGTCACATACACAGCAGGCTCCAGGCTCTGACTCATTCACTACAGAGAGCCAGGGAGGAGCCTCAGCACATCCACCTTCCCCTGCCCTGACTATGGAATCCCTAAAGACTGTGACATCACATTCCCAGTAACCCCTCAATGGCTAGACATAGAAATACTGTGCAGATACTCATCATATCCTGGAAATGATTCGCCAATACAAAGAGATCTACTGATAGGATGTGATAAATGGGATCAGACAGAGAGTTCTATAGTTACTGGCAATCCCTACATGTATATTTAAGACCGGTTTTGCATTTCTAAAAGAGCTCTATTGCAAAACACAATCTGATAAATGTAGAGATAGTATTTTGTATATTCCTCTTTTTAATTGACGCATCTCACATTATTTTTTTCTCCATATTTACATGTACATTCATCTCAAATATTCCTCATTCAAAGGGGCTGTTTTGGATTTAAATCCCCCCGTCCCTCTTTCCTTCTCCATTGTAAAGCATTGTAATCTGATGAATAGATCTGTATAAGAACATAATATTTAAAACTGAACTCTAGGAAACCTAAAAATCCTTCCTTGCATTGAGACTGCTTGTTTAGTTATAGGGGAAAGCAGTTTTATCCGATCCTCTGCTCCTGCAGGCTCTTCCATGTACTAGTCCAGTCCCAGCAGCCTCTTCTCCTTTATGCTCCGGAGATCTAAGGTCCTGTGACATCATGAAGACCAATTCCATAGCTCCCAACTGTCCCCGATTCGGAGCAATGTCCCTCTGTCCCTCATTCCTCCTCATTTGTCCCTCATTTTGGTCTGATCTATATAGATGGATATAAAATGCACTTTTTATCTATCAAAAAGTGTTTCCCAGTGTTAAACCTTTCATCTGATTTCTAAATTGCTGCATTTGTAAATTCCAAAAGCCAATATAAAGGAATAGTAGTGGTAAAAAAGTACTTGTGGATTTTTTTGTACAATTCTCCTTTAAGGGGGCGTGGAAAGGGGTGTGCTCTATGCCTGCATACTTTTGCTGATAGGTGTCCCTCATTCCCATCTCAAAAAGTTGGGAGGTATGCAATTCAAGGACCATAGCTGTGCATTAAATGTGAAAACACTAAGGCCTCATGCACACGAGATGCTTTTAAACTCGTGTTCAGAGGCAGTTGGACACTTTTATCAACTGCCCCTGAACCCATTCAATGTTATCCTATGTGTCCATGTACACAGTCTCGTTTTTTTGCGTTTTTAGGCAGTTGCGTTTAACCTTGTTTTTCCAGTAGCAAAAAAATGGGTTCAGACGCAAAACTTTTCCACGTTTCAGACGCTAAACGTGGCTAAACGCCGGTACCGCGTTTAGCCGCGTTTGCGTTTTATAAGTGTTTTTACAACCCGACTTTGGGGCCCCATATCTCGGGGCCACTTGGTGCTAGGAACCCCAAATTTGGTATGAAAACACAGTTGGACTAACACTATAACATATCCAAATTTGGGGTTCCTAGCACAAAGATATAGGGGCCCCAAACTTGGGTCACAAAATGTCATTCTCTGCTGCAGAAAAGTGCTTGACATTTTGCGACCCGACTTTGGGGCCCCATATCTCAGGGCCACTTAGTGCTAGGAACCCCAAATATTGGATATGTTGTAGTGCTAGTTCCACTGTGGTAGCACACCAAATTTGAGGTTCCTAGCACTAAGTGGCCCCAAGATACAGGGCCCCAAATTTGGGTCGCAAAATGTCATTCTCTGCTCTGCAGATGCTTCTAGACGCAAACGCGTCTAAACGCGGCATGCGCATTAGAACTGGAAAAGGGGATTTTTATGGTGCCACATATGACAACAGTTTTATAAAAAAATATTAAATATTTTATTAATAGGAAAATATAAAAAAAAAGGAGTCAACAGATTGATCAGAACCCTGCTCTCCTGTTCTCAACAAACAGGATTCTGATCAATCTGTTGATCATATACATGATAGGTGAGTTCCACCATTACTGCACATTACCGTATAAGCCATAGCTTATCAATTAGGATGATATATGCCCTATGTATTATGCATTTTGTACATGTCCAATATCTTACTAAAATGCATCTGTTTATTATGATGTGTAATAAATTGTTGTTGGTGTTGATATCTTTTATTCTGTTTTTTGTATTTTCTTGTAGCCAATATATGCCTTACAGCAGGGGTAGGCAACCTCGGCCCTCCAGCTGTTTTGAAACTACAAGTCCCATGAGACATTGCAAGACCCTGACAATTACAGGCAGGGGCGTTGCTAGGGGGTGGCTTTTGGGGCTATAGCCCCAAATCTGAGGCCAATAGCCCCGAGTCTCTGCAGGGGTCCCCAAGGGGAGGGGAGGCTCTCTGGGGACCCTTATGTAAGTGGGGGGGGGGCTCTCTGGGGACCCTGATGTAAGGGAGAGGCTCTCTGGGGACCCTGATTTTAAGGCCTAGGCTCTCTAGGGACCCAGATTTAAGGGGGAGGCTCTCTGGGGACCCTAATGTAAGGGGGCCTCTCTGGGAACCCTGATGTAAGTGGGGGGCTCCTCTGGGTACCCTGATGGAAGGGGGAGGCTCTCTGAGGACTCTGATGTAAGGAGGAGGCTCTCTGGGGACCCTGATGTAAGGTGATGTAAGGGGGGGCTCTCTGGGGACCCTGATGTAAGCGGGGGGCTCTCTGGGGATATATATATACACCCACACGTATATCACTGTATATACATGTGTATGCCCGCCCAAGCGTATGACTTTCTTTACTACGCTGCTATGGGCTCTAGCCCCAGATCTTTTGTAGACCTAGCAACGCCCCTGATTACAGGCATGACTCTAGAGGCAGAGGCATGATTGGATTTGTAGTTTCACCACAGCTGGGGTCCTGAGGTTGCCTACCCCTGCCTTACAGCTCCTGAAGAAGCATCTAGAAAAACATGTTGAGCCAACAGGCATTTATATGGCTTTATTAGCTTTATATGCAGTATATTGTTTGTTATCATGCTGTGATAATTTTATATATGTTTGTTTATGAGAGTCAACATATGTTCACTCCTTTTTTTTTTTTATATTTTCTTATTAATAAAAATATTTCATATTTTCTATAAAACTGTTGTCATATTTGTTGCACTATAAAAAATCCCCTTTTCCAGTTCTCCTAATACATTTCAACTCCATAAGGCTCGATTCACACCTATGCATGTTGCTTTTGGGCGTTTTTGGAGGTTTTTTTTTCATGCTTGCCACGTTTTTGAGCAGCTTTTTTGCGGCGTTTTTGCCGCGATTTTGCCGCGATTTGCGTTTTGCGTTTTTTTTTTTTTTTTTTTACAGTTTTTTTTTTACAGTCTAAAAAAAAAAAAATTTTAAAAAATTAAAAAAAAAAAAAAAGGCAAAAACGCATCAAAAACGCTGCAAAAACGGTGCAAAAACGGTGCACTTGCGTTTTTGATGCTTGTCCATTGAATTCTATTACATGCAAAACGCTGCATTTTGCATGAAAAAAAGTCCCTGACCCTTTCCAAAAATGCAGAGGAACAAAAAGGCATTGATGTGAACATGTTCCATAGGAACCCATGTTAAAAAATTCCCGTGCATTTCTGCAAAATGCATCAAAAAACGCGCTAGTGTGAATGGAGCCTAAAAGCCTATGGCAGCCCAGTGCCAAACCATGGGGAGTGAGATCTACTGGGGAGCAGATGATCAAGGATCAGGTAAGTAAAAATTCTTTTTGGGGCTCCTACTTTTAAACTGAATGAGGGTGCGTAACCCCACGCACCAAAGCCACTGGTATTAAAACCTAACTTTTATTCAAATGATATAAAATGTATTGACTGTGTGTATGTACTGTAATTACTTCAAGGGAGGATTAGTGTTTATTGATTGGCAAACGGCATAAGCAATGATTATTGTAGATACAGCCACCTGGACAGAAACAAGCAGTTAGCCTAGGGTTGCCACCTGTCCGGGATTCACCTGGACAGTTCGGGTTTGGAATCATGTGTTCGGGTTTCGGACTGCCTGAAACCAGGACACATTATTCAGACTGGACTATGGCTTCCCAGCAGAATTACTGGCTGCAGTTGTCTAAGCTGTGAGTGTCTGTTACACTCTATTTCATGCTGCCCAAAGCCATCACTAACAACCCCCCCCCCCCCAAACACACATATAGATGGGAGAGGAGAGAGGGCTTGATCTGCACCTCTTCCTCCCGGCCCCACCCCTCTGTATCTGCCCACACTCCTTACAAAAAGGAAAGTGTGGGCTGGGAATTTGAAGTTCAGCAGCCTCAGATACATCTGGATGAGAGGTGCTGACTGCCAAGGGGTGAGTGAGCTCACCATCCATCCCTGTCTGTGACTGAAGTCTCCCCTCTTCTATCGCCTGCCTCTGAGTTAGGTAAATCAGGGTTCTCAGAGCACCCCTTACATCAGAGTTCCCCTTTACACCAGAGGCCACAGTGTTCCCCCTTCAATCAGAGTCCTCTCCATACATCAGAGTTCTCAGTGTTCCCCCTTAAATCAGGGTTCCCAGAGCATCCCTTATGTTAGAGTCCCCAGAGTTCACCCTTATACCTGAGTCTGCAGAGTCCCCCCTTATAGTGAAAGGGATCTCTGCGAGTTCAGATGTAAAAGGGGAACTCTGTGGACTCTGATGTAAAGGGGGACTCTTGTTATTAAGTTCATATGATTAGAAATGTTATTTAATAGCAAAATATATGTATATGTTATACTACAAAAAAAAAAAATATTGCTGTGTGCTGCTTAAGTGTTCGGGTTTGACTTGAAAAAAAGGTGGCGACCCTAAGTTAGCCCCTGCAGTGCGCAGTCCTACAGCAAGGGAGAATTTTCAGGTTTCCTGGAGTTCAGCGTTAAATATTGCATTATTAATTTAATACAGTATTTATTCCTGGAGTTGGGCTTTAACTACCAAAACCATTGTACTGCACTAAAAATTTTATCCAACTTCTTTATTATTGTATTCCTTGTTTTTAAAGGCCAGTATAAAGGAAAGGTGGTGGTGAAAAAAAAACTAAAACTTGTAGTTCTTCATGATTTCACCCCCACCCCTCAGCAATGGTGGTCAGTGGCTGCCTAGAACAATAATAATAACCCCCCCACCACTGGTGTTTACTTACCTGAACACATGCTCCTGCGCTGAACTCTCTCTCCCAGTCAGGCCGGGACTATATTTCTACTATCAGGCAGAGATCACTAAGGTTATTATCATGCTGAAAGATGAAATTCCACATTTTTGTGAGTTGCAGGACATACAATTGCAGCATGTATACTTTTTTGTTTCTCAATGCACACTAACAAACTAGTTTGGTCTGAATGGAGCACATGGACAGCAAATGAACACCTTTTCTTTCTACTGCAACACAACACAATGCAAGGTGTATGCATTGTGCATTGGCACCTTTTGTACAGTGTATTGGGAGGACATTCACAATGAATGACACCACACTACACAAAGAGCCATGCCTTAAATGTGTTACAGGGCATAGGTGTGCACGGACCCTAAAAGCTTGTCCTTTTTTCCTTTTTACTTCTATTTTTGTTTCATCTGATCACTTTAAGACACTTGTGGATAAGTCAGCAGTTAAACTGGAGAGAAAAGGTTCAGGCATGGTGAGAAAAGTCAAGACTGGAGTCAAGAGATCAAAGAAGGTGCAGTTAGCTCTTCATTTTCAGCGGGCACATGTTTGGAAAGCAGTAAAGAGTGGTTGCAAATAACATGTAGCAATAACTCTCGGTGGAGCTGCTGGTTTAAGCGGGCTTGTTATCTTCACTCTCGATACCTCTCTTTCACCGACACCGGGTCTAGGGTTCCGTTGAGTTTACCTCTGGACGATATAAGCACCAAACACTTGAGTAGGTTTTCCAATGCTTTAATAGAATAAACCAGGGAAGTAGCAGGAAAGAGGTAGCAGGAAAGCTGCAGGGAAGCTCAAATACCTTTCTGTTGTATTTCTTCAGAAATATTCTTTGTAATTGAATGGTTCCCCCTTTTTTTGTAGGAATCAATCTTTGCCCGTCTGGATAGAAATCTCTCACTTGCCTAGCAGCCAGCACGCAGCACGAACTAAAGTCTCTGCCACAGACTTATCTGGAATAAAACCTGTACAATCCTCTGCCACAGGATGTATTGGTTTGTGGTGAAAGTCAGATACAGTACTTGAACCTTTAAGCCAACCCAGCAGTACTATACTGTAAGATTACTTCGGAATGCGTCCTCCAACCGAGTCACCAGGCCCCTCTCCAGACCAGCACTCTGCATGATCCTTCCATGACGGGTCCTCCCCTGGGATCTTCTCGGTTGTCCAGCTTCTTTACTCAGGAAAGACAGCTCAGGACCATTTCTCCGCTGCTGTGGTAGGCCCCAGATAGGCTTCTGGGCCCATCCACACTCTGCAGCGACGTGGGCCTCCGGAACGGAGGACCACGAGGTGGTATTCCTAGTGCATACCTGTCGGCCAGGAGGGCCAGCAGGTGGCTGAAAAACAAACCCTAAAACATGGCGTCTGTCCCATAAATACCCTCTCCCAGAATGCAACTTGGAGGACCACCTCCACCGAGTTGTCTCCGGGACAGAGGAGCACTAATTCGCTTCAACACGTTGCTCTTCCAACACCTGCCGATGGTGACAACGACACCCTCCGGCACAATGCGGAACTGCATGCAACGTCAGCCAAGCTGGAACAGAGGCAAATCTAACTTTCTATAATAAGCGACCCACTAAAATTACCGATCAGCGGTAGATAAAAATCTACCAGCGTTACAAACAGATATGCCTGTCCTTACTTTTTACAATAATGATCACAACCAACAACAGAGCTGTCAACCTCAGAGAGTAATTTATGTGGTTATAAGGAAGTGGAACATGAAAGAAATGGCTGTGGCTAAACAATTTAAGGAGTGCGGCTTATGCACACAATAAAAAAGACGATTAAATGTGGCCATACACAAGTAGAATATAATAATTTTCCAGTGGTTTGCTCAATTTTCAAATGGTTAGTGGGGCAAATTGATGGTTTTTTTTTTGTTTTTTTACCCTAGTGATAAGAAATTTGAAAGGAACAGGATGGAAATTTTTTTCTTGAACAAGTGTGAAATTCTAAAGCTGGCCATACATGGATCGAAATTTGGCCAGTTAAATGACCAGTCGAATTCTGATCCATATATGGGCAGGCTGGCTATACAGAAGTCAGTCTAACGATCAAATTCTGTACAACCCTGTCAGGTTTTTTTTTTCCCCCTTGACCAGTCCTGCCGGCTATAGGCAGCAGAATTGATCAGTGTATTCTGATGGCGGGGAAGTCTCCGAACCAGTGGCGGCTGGTACTAAACATTTTTTTTTTGGGGGGGGCAGCAAACAAACCCCCCCCCCCAGGTCTGCAGTTACCCCTCCAGCGGTCATGGTCTCATGGCTCCCCTGGCTTCTCCTCCTGGCCAATCCAGTCTTCTTTAGATCCGCCTCCTGTCCTGATTGGCTGGGAGGAGAAGACGAAAACCGATAGCGAATATTGATTTGCTAGTATCACAAGTGGGAGAGTTCGGGTGGCAGTGATCTGCGCCCCGAGCCCTACCTTTTTCAAGCCAATTAAAGCCTCAGGCTCTAATCGTTTGCTTGAAAAAAAAAGACCTAATAGAAAAGCATTAGTCTGGGGCCCTGCGCATGCAAGCTAGCGCCCCTTATGGACTGACTGCCACTGCTCCCCACTGTCAGAATGCAATAACTCAGCAATTTTATACAGGCAATTTTCTCCTGCCAGTAAAAGTAAAAGGTTGCCAGTAAAACATATGGCTGTGACTCTCAGCTTGGTCTGGAGCCGGCTGAGACCATCCGAGTGCCTGCTACAGTGTGATCGGGAGGCTCTGGCGGAGGCGGTGCCTGAGCATGTCATGTGATGTCATAGTGCAATGGAGCCAAGCAGAGCGGCCAGAGCCTTGTGTGTGGGTTTGCAGTATGGAAGCAAGGCAGGCTGGGACCGGGACCATCAGTGCGGTTTACACTGGAGTGGACTGGAGGGACCACTTGGCTTGGAGAGAGACTGTCACTGTGACTCAGGAGGGGATGTGTTGTGTCAGTGAGGTCTCATCATCATGTGTGCTGCTGCACACTGCTGTCAGTGTCACTGTGTGACACGATTTTATGTGTGTGTGCTGCCAATTCTAATTTCTTGCCCTCCTGAGGCCTGTCCCTGCGATACTTACTATACGAAAATAAAAGAAATATGTTTTTTTGCCTTATTATCTACCTTAAATCATATTGCTAATTGCATATTGTATTTGTTTGTAGCCGAAATACAATAATTTTGTAACTTTTGGAAATGCCAGTGAAATCTTGGCTGTGCCAGTAAATTTTGGGTGTTGTGTCAGTAAATTTCAATCTGGTAGGTTGGCAACACTGTCCACATCATGTGTGAGGATGGGGGAATCTGGCAATCTGTTGGTTGAACGAAAAAAAAAAGCACTAATAAATAAGCTGCCAAACTATGATTACGGTTTTAGTTTGGGAAGAATTGTACAAATTGTAAAGTACACGTTATTGGCACAAAAGAAATCTGTTTGATACGTCTGGGATTCCATTCAAGTAGCAGGTCTGTATAAAATGTTAAAGGCTTTTGAACAAAGTTAGTTGACTTATTGCCAATTTTTCAGAATTTCCGTAGGAATGTTGAATAAAATTCTTACTGGTGTATGGCCATCTTTTTATCAAATGTGCACAGTAACAAAGACGTTGAGCAAACATAGGAAGTTGTGCAGTACAGTGTACATCGAATAAGAACAGATGGCAAGAAGCACTTCCAGAGTGCTAGTGAAGTGGTACCACACCATGCAGTGTCCCTGCAGAGATAATTTATACTGAGAATTAATTACATCCAGCATACAGAACAAGAGAAGTGCTACAGAGAAGCGCCTCTTTATATAGAACAAAAATAGATGCTGAAATTTACACCTAGCAACCAAGAATTATATTTAGTGTGTAGAACAAAATTAGCACTATACAATCCCTGGAATTCATAGAGAGTGTCGTAGGTGTTCTTTAGAAATCGCGGTAGTTGAACAAAATGGCGAAACTTGCAAGAGAGTACATGTTGGTGAGGTGTATATAAATCTCATGTGACTCTCACAGAACTCTAACAAGCCTCTCTCTTGTGAAATGACAGAGAAGCTATTTGTAAAAATTGAGAGAGTCATGGAAACATAAAATATCCAACAAAATGTGTCCCTCAAAGATGCAACAGTAATTACACGTGCGGCATAATTTACTCCAACATGGAGGAGATATTGTTTACCTCCACTCTCCTTATCACCGATATGGCGGCGCTTCTTTATGAATTTGTTGCAGCAATAGCTCCAAACAGTGAAAAAGTGTCACAAAAAAGAACAATGTCACACACATTGGTACTAACAATGAAAATGTTGCAGTGCAAGAATTTGGCGGAAGACTTCTGTCAGCATTCAAAAACATATAGCAAATGTCTTATTGAATCACCTCCAGTGTCTTTATAGAAATGTTATTAGAAGCCAAAGCAGCAAAATACACATGTACAACATTTTACACACATCAACATATCAGGACTGTCTTGCACAATTCACCTGACACCTATGATGAGACGTCTGGTCATCAGGTGAATTAAAGGAATCTAGCAAAATTTGCACATCATTCTGGGTGAGGTGGAGCCTGTATTCTTTCCACTTGCCAACCGCCTAACTGTAAATGTATGTAAATGGGTCACAGAGAGTGCGCCCTGAGCCCACCCAGGTGTGTTACAACAGCGAATCAATATTCACTGTTGTAACACTGATCCTCCTCCCGGCCGATCAGGAAACTAGTTTTGACACCGGTCACCTGATTGGCTGAAAGGATAGGTGATCCTATTGGATGCCTAGGAGGAGGAGGGAGGAGCCACACAGCGGAAGCCGCCGTGATGCTCAGAGGACACAGGAGCCGCTGCCGGCCGCCCATAGGAGCCTGCAATTCGCCCATAGGAGCCTGCAACCCGCTGCCCACTGGAGACCACAACTCGCCCATAGGAGCCTGCAATTCGCCCATAGGAGCCCGCAACTCGCTGCCCACTGGAGACCACAACTCGCCCATAGGAGCCCGCCGGCTTGCAACAGATGGGGTAAGTGTCGGGGTAGGGGGGGTGCCACAGACCGGACCCACCAACCGGGGGGGGGGGGGGCGCAATGGTTATTTGCTCCCCCCCCTAAAAAAAAAAAAAAAAACACCAGCTACCACTGATCACATCGTATTCAGACCAAACTCGATTCAGGACCCTTTTTTTGTTCCGCACCAGAATCGGATCGCAAGGATGACACTCCCAGCCTCCCCACAGTTCGCATATGGCAGTGTGAACTGCCGTGCGAGTCTGGCACGATGTGGGAACCTGCAGTGGATTTGCAGGATTCCCGCATTGCACAAGTGTGAACCGAGCTTAATAGGCGCTTCCTGGTCAATTCCGAGCTTACCAGAGCCGTCGGTAAGCTCGGAACCGATCTGATGCTGCTGATGGCTAAGTAGGAAACCGAGTGAGGGCAAGATAGCCCCCCCTTTTGGCTCTATGCCCTTGGAGGACCAGAGTGACCTCCAAAGTCTTAAAGTTAAAATTATTATTATTTTTTTTTTAATGCTTATTTCTATTACAAGGGAAGTTTACATTCTATGTAATAGGAGTAAAAGTGCTAAAAAAAAAAAAAATTGAGGGAAATGTAAAAATAAAAAGTAAAATAAATAAGAATTTTTTTTTTAAACCGCCTCATCCCTCTGTGCTCGCTCACAGAACTGTATGTAAGTCGCGCCTGCATATGGAAACAGTGTTCAAACCACACATGTGAGGTATTGCTGCGATTGTTAGAAGAGAGCAATAATTCTAGTGCAAGACCTCATCCTTTACTCTAAACATGTAACCTGTAAACATTTTTAAAGCATCACCTTTGGAGATTGTTAAGTACCGTAGTTTGTCACCATTCTATGAGCGTGTGTAATTTTGAAGCATGACATGTTAGGACTCTATTTACTCGGTGTAACATCATCTTTTACATTATACAAAAAAATTGGGGTAACTTCATAGTTTTTTTTGCTTTTATAAATCAAGTGTATTTTTTCCCAAAAAATTGCGTTTGAAAGACCGCTGCGCAAATACAGTGTGACATCAAATATTGCAATGACCGCCACTTTATTCTCTAGGGTCTCTGCTAAAAAAAATATGTATAATGTTTGGGGGTTCTAAGTAACTTTCTAGCAAAAATTACAGATTTTTACTTGTAAACAACAAATCTCAGACAAAGGCTTGGTGTAGGCTCTGTTCACACCTAGGCGTTTTATTGCTCTAAGCTTCAGCTCTAAAAATGCCCAAGACAAATCCCAATGCCCCACAAATGGCCCCTGTTCACATCTGAGCGTTCTGTCGCCTAAAGCAAAACGCTCACTGCTCAAAAAAGTGCATGAGTTGTTTTTTTTGGTAGATTACAGGTGTTTTACTGCTTTTACATTGGTGACTTGTCAACTTCAAAATGCCTGTGCAAAAACGCTGCTAAAATGCCCAAAAAAACACCTGTAAAATAGCTACACTTAACTAAGCTATGCTTTTTTTTTGGATTAAAGAGGCATTAAACCCATAACAAAAAATGTAAGATACTGCAGCTTACCAATAATTAGATGTGGTGGTTGCATTAGTTTTAATTTTTTAGGTATTTTATCTTGTTTCACCTGATGATCTGGCCAGTATCTCACCTCCTGTATTAGCATGTCCCCACTCTAGATGAAGGAGCACAATGGGGCACAGCAGACATTTGTGGGGAGTGGTTAGATGCACTAACAGATTTAAATATACTAACAAATTGAAGCCAAACTCCAGCTAACACTGCAGTTACACAAGGAGTAAAAGTTATTTTTAATTTTAGTCAGTCTTTTAACTAAAATGCCATTTTAGTTTTAGTCGTATTTTAGTCATCTGAATTGTTTTAGTCTTTAGTGAAAAAAAAAAAAGTTTTAATCGTATTTTAGTCGACTAAAATCGAATGGGTTTAGTTAAATTGTAATGCAATTTTCAAGCATTTCTATAAAACTGTCAAACTCATTATATACTCCTGAAGTAAAAATCGAATAACATGTTATTATTTATGGTATTAAAGTGATACTAAAGTCTCGTTTTTTTCCTATAAAAATAACAAACATGTCATACTTACCTGCTCTGTGAAGTTGGTTTTGCAAAGAGCAGCCCAGATCCTCCTCTACATGGGTCCCTTGTCTGTGCTCCTGGCCCCTACCTACTGTTGAGTGCCCCCACAGCAAGCAGCTTGCTATGGGGGCACCTGAGTCGAGCTGCAGCTCTGTGTGTCCATTCAGACACGGAGCCATGACCCCGCCCCCCCCTCTCTCTCTCCTGATTGGCTAACTGACTTTGACAGCAACGGGAGTCAATAGCACCACTGCTGTGTCTCAGCCAATCAGTAGGGAGAGTCCCGGATGGCCTAGAAACTCGTGCAACATCGCTGGATAGGGAAGGGCTGAGGTAAGTATTAGGGGGGCTGCTGCACACAGAAGGCTTTTTATCCCTAATGCATAGAATGTATTAAGATAAACCTTCTGCCTTTACAACCACTTTAAGCTTTGAACATGCACTACAGACACTGATTTAGCCGTTGTGATATATAACGTCTTTATAAAAAAAAAAAAGTTTCATAAACAAACAAAAATATTGATTTTTGACAAGTACGACTTTAAAATATAAAAAAAACACCAAAAACTGTAAACTCTATTGGCTGTAATGCCATTGCACATATTGTAAAAATAAATGTTATACTCAGCGCTTCCCCTATAAACAATAAACACTAATAATAATAAAACAGTGCCTGCATCAATAGCATAAAATTATTTAACAATATAGTATAAAGTGCTCAGTGCAAACAAAATAAAGGTCAATCATATAAAGTCCATCCAATGCAGTGTGCTAAGCTTGTGCAAATATGCAATTGATGTGGTTCTCAGGTGACACTCTGTGCTCCCCTCCTGGGTCCCCACTCACCAGCACAAATCTTTAAGTACGCCTGTTATTATATAAGGGTAATAACTCCCATCAATGGTTAGGGCTGTTGGGTATGGTCATTATAAGGGAATGACTTCTTCCTTCCACCGGTGTATTTAAAAACGTTTGGATCTCCAGTACCAGTGTTAAGTTCCTTGATGGAATTAATACTGCTGGAGAACTTGTTCTGTTGAAAAACAACAGACGTACTGGTCAGATCACCAGAAGAAAATAAGCCCACATTCACATCGGGCCGATTTGGCATGTCAAATCGCATGCCAAATCGGCGGTATATGCTGGCAATGGCACTGTCTGAATCGGCGCAGAGCCGACTTTGTGGCAAAGCACCGATTCCCAAAAGTAGTTCCTGTACTACTTTTGGTGACTTCGGGGGCGATTTGAATAGACATCTGTGCAGGAACCCGTACAGACGTCTGTCAAATCGCCCCCGAAGTCGGACTGCATTACAGGTTTGAAATCTTTTTCTAACCCGCATCAGTGTGAACCTGGGCTTAAGGGAAGAAAGTCTAAAAAAAAAAAAAAAAAAACGAATGTAGCTATCACATCTAAGAATTGGTAAGCTGCAATACAATAAATTTTTGCTTTTGGGTTTAATAGCACTTTAACACATTCTTGTGCATTTATCCTGCACAGAAGTAGCCACTGTGTGACACTGTGAGCCTCTGGATGCTTGAACTGTATTTGTCCGTGTTACTCTACATTGAGCCAATTCTCCAAGTAGTCATTAGCTCATGACAGTGCTCACATATTGTGATAGCATGGCCCAAGGCAGCGTGTGATGATTAGATGTTGTTTCCCAGGGTGACCAAGAAGCGTGCGTTCACTGTCATGGTAATCCTGAGACTTACACGCCTATTTAAAGACTAAAGAGGATAATCGACTTGTGTGGGATTAATACTCAGCTAGTCAATCACACTAATTAAACCCTTTCCCAGGGCATTCTTAAAGACACAGTAATTGCTCATTTGGATAGTAGAATTGTATCCATCACTTTGGACTAAAAGGCAGCATAAAGAATGTCTAGAATGTCACTAACAAACACTATTAGACACTGACAATGTGCAAAGATCAATACCCCCCCCTTACCAGAATCATAATTCCCCTTTTATTATGCGGCATTTTTGCATACTTTTTTTCTTTATTATGTTTAAAGTGGGGTTCCACCCAAAAAAACAAAAATACCTGAAAAATGCTAAAAAAAAAAACAAAAAAAATTTGGATATTTTTTTTTTTACTTACCTCTAAATGCCTGTTGCTAGGTGGTCCCTCGTAGTCTGCCTCTTCCTTTGCCTGGGCTGGTGACATCACTTCCCCCCAGGCACAGGAAGGGCTCGGCTCTGCTCCCTCCCTCCTGTCAATCATCTGGGACCCATTAACCACTTGACCACTGGGCACTTAAACCCCCTTCCTAACCAGACCAATTTTCAGCTTTCGGTGCTCTCACACTTTGAATGACAATTACTCAGTCATACAACACTTTACCCATATGAAATTTTTGTCCTTTTTTTCACACAAATAGAGCTTTTTTTTGGTGGTATTTAATCACCGTTGGGTTTTTTATTTTTTGCGCTATAAAAGAAAAAAGACTGAAAATTTGGTAAAAAAATGAATTTTTCTTTGTTTCTGTTATAAAATTTAGCAAATTAGTAATTTTTCTTTGGAAATTTTGGCCAAAATTTATACTGCTACATATCTTTGGTAAAAATAAGTACAACTTGGTGTATATTATTTGGTCTTTGTGAATGTTAGAGAGTCCAAAAGCTATGGTGCGAATATCTGAAAATTGATCACACCTGAAGTACTGATGGCCTATCAAATTTCTTGAGACCCTAACATGCCAGAAAAGTACAAATACCCCCCAAATGACCCCTATTTGGAAAGAAGACATTCCAAGGTATTTGAAAAGATGCATGGTGATTTTTTTTGAAATTGTGATCTTTTCCCACAATTCTTTGCAAAATCAAGATTTTTTTTTTTCTTTTTTTTTTTTTCACAAAATTGTCATATTAGAAGGTTATTTCTCACACACAGCATATGCATACAACAAATGACACCCCAAAACACATTCTGCTATTACTCCCGAGTACGGCGATACCACATGTGTGAGACTTTTACACAGCGTGGCCACATACAGAGGCCCAACATGCACGGAACACCTCCAGGCGTTCTGGAGCACCCAGGCCAATTCTTGTATTTCTCTCCTACATGTAAAAATAATCATTTATTTGCTAGAAAATTACATAGAACCCCAAAACATTATATATATTTTTTTTAGCAAAGACCCTAGAGAATACAATGGCGGTTGTTGCAACTTTTTATCTCACACGGTATTTGCGCAGCAATTTTTCGAACGCGTTTTTTGGGGAAAAAAACAGTTTTGTGCTTTAAAAAAAAAACAAAACAGTAAAGTTAGCCCAATGTTTTTGCATAATGTGAAAGATGAAGTTACGCCGAGTAAATAGATACCTAACATGTCACCCTTCAAAATTGCACACGCTCGTGGAATGGTGCCAAACGTCGCTACTTAAAAATCTCCATAGGTGACGCTTTAAAATTTTTTACTGGTTACATGTTTTGAGTTACAGAGGAGGTCTAGGGCCAAAATTATTGCTCTCGCTCCAACGTTCGCAGTGATACCTCATATGTGTGGTTTGAACACTGTTTTCATATGTGGGCGGGACTTACATAAGTGTTCGCTTCTGCATGCGAGCACACGGACAGGGGTGCTTTAAAATTTTTTTTTTTTTTTTATTGTTTATTTTACTTTATTTATTTTAGTTTGACACTTTTTTCCCCCAAAAAAAATTTTTGATCACTTTTATTTCTATTACAAGGAATGTAAACATCCTTGTAATAGGAATATGGCATGACAGGTCCTCTTTACAGTGAGATATGGGGTCAATAAGACCCCACATCTCACCTCTAGGCTGGGAAGCCTGAAAAAAAAACAAAAAAAAAAACGATCTTGGCTTCGATCTAGCGGTGAGTCTGTAGAAGCACCGGAGGGTGGCGGGAAGGGGGGGGGCGTCCCCTCTCGCCTCCCATAAGAACGATCAAGCAGTGGAACAGCCGCTATGATCATTCTTATGGTGTAGGAAATCGCCGGCTGAAAAAGCTGATATCTGAATGATGCCTGTAGCTGCACCCATCATTCAGATATCCCCGCACAAAGTCAAGGACGTCATAGGACTGTGGGCGGGAACTGGTTAAAAATTGCAGAGTATTGCAGGGTATATTGCAGGGTAGTGCCGGGTATATTGCAGGGTAGAGCCGGGTATATTGCAGAGTAGTGCGGGGTATTATGCAGAGTATTGCAGGCTATTATGCAGAGTATTGCAGGGTATTATGCAGAGTATTGCAGGGTATTATGCAGAGTATTATGCCTTGTATTATGCAGAGTATTGCAGGCTATTATGCAGAGTATTGCAGGGTATTATGCAGAGTATTATGCAGAGTATTGCAGGGTATTATGCAGAGTATTATGCAGAGTATTGCAGGGTATTATGCAGAGTATTATGCAGAGTATTGCAGGGTATTATGCAGAGTATTATGCAGAGTATTGCAGGGTATTATGCAGAGTATTATGCAGAGTATTGCAGGGTATTATGCAGAGTATTATGCAGAGTATTATGCAGAGTATTATGCAGAGTATTGCAGGGTATTATGCAGAGTATTATGAAGAGTATTGCAGGGATGGCTGAGCATGGAGGGATGGATGGATGTGACAGCAATTGTCACTGAGCACCGCTGTGGGCACTACACATGCAGCCCACAGCGGTGCTGCCATCCGATCCCTCCCCCTCTCCTCTCACACTGTACCGATCGGTACACAGAGGGGAGGGATGAACCGGCGTCATGACATGACGCCGGTCTGTTGACATGTGATCGCTCCGTCATTTGACGGAGCGATCACATGGTAAACGGCCGCGATTAGCGGCCGCTTACCGTGATCTGTGATGCGCCGGGTCCTACGGACCCGGCGGTCACGGAAGTTCTCGGGTGCGCGCCCCAGGGGGCGCGCGAGAGCAGTATTCTGGGAGGACGTCCATGGACGTCCACCCAGAACTAGCCGACCGCGCTGCAGACGTCTTTCGACTATGGCCCGGTCGGCAAGTGGTTAAAGGTCCCAGGTGATTGAGCGGCCAATCACGGCGCTCGGCGCCGCTCGCGCATGCGCAGTGGGTGCCAGGCTGTGAAGCCACAGCCCGGCGCCCACAGCTGAAATGCCGGCGCCGACGAGCGGAGGGGGGGGGGAGTGGGGCTTCGATCCCCCGCATCACTGGATCCTGGGACAGGTAAGTGTCCAATTAAAAGTCAGCAGCTGCAGTATTTGTAGCTGCTGACTTTTAATTTTTTTTTTTTTTTAAGGAGCCCCTGGGTGGAACTCCTCTTTAAGTGTTACTAAACCCACAACAGTAAAATTAGACTGTATATGCAGTAAAGCATGCTTGTTATACTCACTGTGGAGCCTGAGGGGTTAATCCTCTGCATTGTGTATAAAGGCTGTGTGATCCAGTCTCTCTGATCCTCTTCTTCCACTGTCTCCAAAAAATAACCTGATATTTACAGAGCCAGGGGAGGGGATGCACATGCTCAATTTGGTGGGCTGTACATGCTCAATTTGGTGTGTATTGCTAGAGTGTTTTTTTTTCTTGGGAGGGTGCATGTTATCAGCACAGGGCCAATCAGCACTGTACAGACAGAGGATCAGGGGAGAATTAAAACTCCTCCTAAAGCTTTACTAGGAACTAATAGAAGTCACAAGACTGCTATATACTGCTGTGTATCAGTTTATATTTACTAAAATAATGTTCTGTGTACTGTGGGAGACCAGATATAGTGAATGCGGGTTCTGGGTTTAGTAACACTTTAAGGATTTAAAAAATCTTAATTTTTATATATTAAATATTGCCCATGAATATTTCAAGTATACAGTTATGCTCATAAGTTTGCATACCCTGGCAGAATTTATGATTTCTTGGCCATTTTATAAGAGAATATGAATGAAACTTTTCTTTCACTCATGGTTAGTGTTTGGCTGAAGCCATTTAGTATCAATTAACTGTGTTTATTCGTTTTAAATCATAATGGCAACAGAAACCACCCAAATTACCCTGATCAAAAGTTTACATACCCTGGTGATTTTGGCCTGATAACATGCACACAAGTTGACACAAAGGGGTTTGAATGGCTATTAAAGGTAACCATCCTCACCTGTGATCTGTTTGCTTGTAATTAGTGTGTGTGTATACGGCTGGGTTCACACTGGTGCGACACGACAGCCGTCCTACTTTGGATCCGACTTTGCCCTGCGACATGAAGCCGGCATGTGTCCGACTTTCAATGAACGGGGATCCGACTTGGATCCCCGCCAATGCCGGCACTGTGTTTGGTATGAATCTTTAGGGGGGAACTCCGCGCCAAATTTTAAATAAAAAACCGGCATGGGTTCCCCCTCCAGAGGCATACCAGGCCCTTGGGTCTGGTATGGACCTTGAGGGGAACCCCCTACGCCGAAAAAACGGCGTGGGGGGTCGCCCCCAATCCATACCAGACCCTTATCCGAGCACGCAGCCCGGCCGGACAGGAATGGGGGTGGGGACGAGCGAGCGCCCCCCCCCCCTCCTGAACCGTACCAGGCCGCATGCCCTCAACATGGGGGGTGGTGCCTTGGGGGAGGGGGGCGCGCTGCGGCCCCCCCACCCCAAAGCACCTTGTCCCCATGTCGATGAGGACAAGGGCCTCTTCCCGACAACCCTGGCCGTTGGTTGTCGGGGTCTGCGGGCGGGGGGCTTATCGGAATCCGGGAGCCCCCTTTAATAAGGGAGCCCCCAGATCCCGGCCCCCCACCCTATGTGAATGAGTATGGGGTACAGCGTACCCCTACCCATTCACCTAGGAAAAAAGTGTCAATTTAAAAAAAAACACTACACAGATTTTTAAAGCATTTTATTAGACAGCTCCGGGGGTCTTCTTCCGACTTCGGGGGTCTCTCCGGTTCTTCTGCCGGGCTCCTCCGCTCTCTTCTGCTCTTTTGCCGCTCTTTTGCTAAAGCGGAGGAGCCCGGTCTTCAATCTTCTGCCTTCTGCCTTCTGCCCTCTTCTCCTGATGTTGACACGACGCTCTCTGGGGCTAGAATGCTCTCTGTGCGCTCTGCTCTGACTTATATAGGCGGTGACCCCGCCCCCTTATGCCGTCACAGTCCCTGGGCATGCTGGGACTGTGACGTTTTAGGGGGCGTGGTCATCACCCGATGACCACGCCCCCTAAAACGTCACAGTCCCAGCATGCCCAGGGACTGTGACGGCATAAGGGGGCGGGGTCACCGCCTATATAAGTCAGAGCAGAGCGCACAGAGAGCATTCTAGCCCCAGAGAGCGTCGTGTCAACATCAGGAGAAGAGGGCAGAAGGCAGAAGGCAGAAGGCAGAAGATTGAAGACCGGGCTCCTCCGCTTTAGCAAAAGAGCGGCAAAAGAGCAGAAGAGAGCGGAGGAGCCCGGCAGAAGAACCGGAGAGACCCCCGAAGTCGGAAGAAGACCCCCGGAGCTGTCTAATAAAATGCTTTAAAAATCTGTGTAGTGTTTTTTTTTTAAATTGACACTTTTTTCCTAGGTGAATGGGTAGGGGTACGCTGTACCCCATACTCATTCACATAGGGTGGGGGGCCGGGATCTGGGGGCTCCCTTATTAAAGGGGGCTCCCGGATTCCGATAAGCCCCCCGCCCGCAGACCCCGACAACCAACGGCCAGGGTTGTCGGGAAGAGGCCCTTGTCCTCATCAACATGGGGACAAGGTGCTTTGGGGTGGGGGGCCGCAGCGCGCCCCCTCCCCCAAAGCACCAACCCCCCATGTTGAGGGCATGCGGCCTGGTACGGCTCAGGAGGGGGGGGGGGCGCTCGCTCGTCCCCACCCCCATTCCTGTCCGGCCGGGCTGCGTGCTCGGATAAGGGTCTGGTATGGATTGGGGGGGACCCCCACGCCGTTTTTATCGGCGTAGGGGGTTCCCCTCAAGGTCCATACCAGACCCAAGGGCCTGGTATGCTCTTGGAGGGGGAACCCATGCCGGTTTTTTATTTAAAATTTGGCGCGGAGTTCCCCCTCAAGAACATCTGAGCACAAGTCGCGTGCCAAAGTCGGATCATGCAAGACGGCAATCCGACTTTGATCCGACTTCAATGATAGTCAATAGGCTGAAGTAGGATCAAAGTCGGACCAAAGTAGTACAGGGAGCATTTCTAAAGTCGGAACGACTTGTGTCGGACCAGTTAGGACGGCTCCCATAGGGAAACATTAAATTTCACACGTCATGCGACATGAGCTCCCAAAGTCGGAGCGTTTGTCGGACCAGTGTGAACCCAGCCTAAGGCTGGGTTCACACTGGTCCGACAAACGCTCCGACATTGGGAGCTCATGTCGCATGACGTGTGAAATTTAATGTTTCCCTATGGGAGCCGTCCTAACTGGTCCGACACAAGTCGTTCCGACTTTAGAAATGCTCCCTGTACTACTTTGGTCCGACTTTGATCCTACTTCAGTCTATTGACTATCATTGAAGTCGGATCAAAGTCGGATTGCCGTCTTGCATGATCCGACTTTGGCACGCGACTTGTGCTCAGATGTTCTTGAGGGGGAACTCCGCGCCAAATTTTAAATAAAAAACCGGCATGGGTTCCCCCTCCAAGAGCATACCAGGCCCTTGGGTCTGGTATGGACCTTGAGGGGAACCCCCTACGCCGATAAAAACGGCGTGGGGGTCCCCCCCAATCCATACCAGACCCTTATCCGAGCACGCAGCCCGGCCGGACAGGAATGGGGGTGGGGACGAGCGAGCGCCCCCCCCCTCCTGAGCCGTACCAGGCCGCATGCCCTCAACATGGGGGGTTGGTGCTTTGGGGGAGGGGGCGCGCTGCGGCCCCCCACCCCAAAGCACCTTGTCCCCATGTTGATGAGGACAAGGGCCTCTTCCCGACAACCCTGGCCGTTGGTTGTCGGGGTCTGCGGGCGGGGGGCTTATCGGAATCCGGGAGCCCCCTTTAATAAGGGAGCCCCCAGATCCCGGCCCCCCACCCTATGTGAATGAGTATGGGGTACAGCGTACCCCTACCCATTCACCTAGGAAAAAAGTGTCAATTTAAAAAAAACACTACACAGATTTTTAAAGCATTTTATTAGACAGCTCCGGGGGTCTTCTTCCGACTTCGGGGGTCTCTCCGGTTCTTCTCCACGCTCTCCGGATCTTCTGCCGGGCTCCTCCGCTCTCTTCTGCTCTTTTGCCGCTCTTTTGCTAAAGCGGAGGAGCCCGGTCTTCAATCTTCTGCCTTCTGCCTTCTGCCTTCTGCCTTCTGCCTTCTGCCTTCTGCCTTCTGCCTTCTGCCCTCTTCTCCTGATGTTGACACGACGCTCTCTGGGGCTAGAATGCTCTCTGTGCGCTCTGCTCTGACTTATATAGGCGGTGACCCCGCCCCCTTATGCCGTCACAGTCCCTGGGCATGCTGGGACTGTGACGTTTTAGGGGGCGTGGTCATCGGGTGATGACCACGCCCCCTAAAACGTCACAGTCCCAGCATGCCCAGGGACTGTGACGGCATAAGGGGGCGGGGTCACCGCCTATATAAGTCAGAGCAGAGCGCACAGAGAGCATTCTAGCCCCAGAGAGCGTCGTGTCAACATCAGGAGAAGAGGGCAGAAGGCAGAAGGCAGAAGGCAGAAGGCAGAAGGCAGAAGATTGAAGACCGGGCTCCTCCGCTTTAGCAAAAGAGCGGCAAAAGAGCAGAAGAGAGCGGAGGAGCCCGGCAGAAGATCCGGAGAGCGTGGAGAAGAACAGGAGAGACCCCCGAAGTCGGAAGAAGACCCCCGGAGCTGTCTAATAAAATGCTTTAAAAATCTGTGTAGTGTTTTTTTTTAAATTGACACTTTTTTCCTAGGTGAATGGGTAGGGGTACGCTGTACCCCATACTCATTCACATAGGGTGGGGGGCCGGGATCTGGGGGCTCCCTTATTAAAGGGGGCTCCCGGATTCCGATAAGCCCCCCGCCCGCAGACCCCGACAACCAACGGCCAGGGTTGTCGGGAAGAGGCCCTTGTCCTCATCGACATGGGGACAAGGTGCTTTGGGGTGGGGGGGCCGCAGCGCGCCCCCCTCCCCCAAGGCACCACCCCCCATGTTGAGGGCATGCGGCCTGGTACGGTTCAGGAGGGGGGGGGGCGCTCGCTCGTCCCCACCCCCATTCCTGTCCGGCCGGGCTGCGTGCTCGGATAAGGGTCTGGTATGGATTGGGGGCGACCCCCCACGCCGTTTTTTCGGCGTAGGGGGTTCCCCTCAAGGTCCATACCAGACCCAAGGGCCTGGTATGCCTCCGGAGGGGGAACCCATGCCGGTTTTTTATTTAAAATTTGGCGCGGAGTTCCCCCTAAAGATTCATACCAAACACAGTGCCGGCATTGGCGGGGATCCAAGTCGGATCCCCGTTCATTGAAAGTCGGACACATGCCGGCTTCATGTCGCAGGGCAAAGTCGGATCCAAAGTAGGACGGCTGTCGTGTCGCACCAGTGTGAACCCAGCCTCAAACGTCAATGAGTTTCTGGACTCCTGACAGACCCTTGCATCGTTCATTCAGTGCTGCACTGACATTTCTGGATTCTGAGTCATGGGGAAAGCAAAAGAATTGTCAAAGGATCTGCGGGAAAAGATAGTTGAAATGTAGAAAACGGGAACGGGATATAAAAAAAGATGTCCAAGAAATTGAGAATGCCAATCAGCAGTGTTCAAACTCTAATCAAGAAATAGAAAATGAGGGGTTCTGTTGAAACCAAACCACGGTCAAGTAGACCAACTAAAGTTTCAGCCACAACTGGCAGACACAAACACAACATAACTTACAAAATCATCCTATGTCTAAAGATAAAGCTGTATCAAGGTAATAAAAAAGCTCTGTGTGAATGAGGTTTTGGAGCTCATTCACATGGGTGCTGTGACCTGTACAGTTATGTTTTTTTTTTTACGGGACTGGAGCCAGGGCTGGTGCTAGCAATAGGCAGGTTAGGCAGCAAACTAGGGCGCCAGGCTGGGGGGGCAAGAACCAGTAAGAACCAGTGGCCCCTCTTGTCACAGTTGTACACTGAGCCCTGTTTACCATCAATGGTGAACATGAGTGCAGAGGGGGTGAAGCAATGCAACGTTTGTGATGGAACATGGGGGGTAGAGAGGACCGTGTGTGTGTGCGTGTGTGTGTGCGTGTGTGTGTGTGCGTGTGTGTGTGTGTGTGTGTGTTGTTGGTCACAATGGGGGACCACCTGTCATGTGAATTAGGGGGACTGCACTCCTATTGAGAGACCCCAGTGTGTCCTGAGGATGGGGCACTCTACTTATAATGGGGACCCCCTGTGTGACCCCAGGATGGGGACCCCCTGTATGACCTGGAGATGGAGGCTTTGTACACCTTGTAATGATGGGCACACTTTGTGACCTGAGAATTAGGGCTTATTGTGCTTTATAATTGGGGGTCCCCTTTCTGCTCTGAGTGGGGGCTCTGTGTGCCCTATAATGAGGGGTCCACTCTGTGACCTGAGGATGAGCATATACTCTGCACCCCATAATGGGGAAGCCCCTGCGTACCCTGAGGATGGGGGGCACTATATATCTTCTAATGAGGTGTCCTCTATGTGACCCTCTGTATGTATGGGGGACTCTGTATGTCGTAAAATGGGGAACCCCCTGTGTGTCCTAAGGATGGGGGCGCTATGCATCTTCTAATGAAAACCCCCATGTGTCAGGAGGATGGGAGGCACTGTATGTTTTATAACGAAGGACCCTATGCATGACTTGGAGATGGGGGCACTGTACATCTTATCATGGAAATTTCCTGTGTGACATGAGTGTCACTCTCTCTATCTCGCTCTCTCACCCCCCCCCCTCTTTTCTTTCTTGCTTACCTCCCTCTTTCCCTCAACCCACCTCTCTCTTCTCTCTCTTTCATCCCCCTTTCTCCTCCCACCTCTCCCCCCACCTTCATCTCTCTCCTACTTTCTGATCTCCCCAATCTCTCTACCCTAGCCTGTCCATATACCTGCGAGTCAGTGCCTCCACTATTTGTCTTCAGTCCAGAGGCACGGGTGTGGGTGGAGAGGCGCTAAAAAATCTCCACCCTTGCCACCTCCACCGTATACATGGGCAGGACAAAGGGGATGGAGTCAGGGGCAGAGCCAAGAAGGGGGTGGCAAAATGAGGTTTCGCCTAGGGTCAAAAATCCTTTCACCGGCAGCCTATGTTACGCTATGGGGATGCAGCAGCTGTACGAGCACAGCCACAGGTCCTAATTTGACAGGTGTGTGGGTGCAGGTCTGTGGCCCCAAACACAGACAGTATACATTCAGGGCCACTCATCTGCACCTGCACACCTGTCATATTAGGACCTGCAACTGTGTTCATGCATAGAGTAACAGGCGGTTCTATCCGCACAAACATACCGCTTGTTTACACTGTATGGGCCAGAGAACCCATGTGAATGATCCCTTAATTATGTGTGTTGTATTTTTATTTTTTGTTTACAATTTTATTAATTTTTTTTTTTCGTATTTTTTTTTTTTTTACAATTTTCTTTTTTTAATATTTTTTTTAATTTTCTTTTTAACAGCTCTGTTGGGGGGGAGGGCTTTGGTGAAATAACAGGGGTCTAAACAGACCCCTGATGTCTAACTGTTGAGAAGTAGAAAGTGATTAAGAAAACTCAATCTCTATCTTTGCAGCCTCAGCTGAATAGAATGAATGAACAGGAAGAGCTTTGCACAGTAAACTAAAGCATAGTAAACGAAATGTATTATGCTTCAATTGCAGTTCCTTAAAAAAAGTATTCATACCCCTTGAAATTCTCCACATTTTGTCATGTTACAACCAAAAACATAAATGTATTTTATTGGGATTGTATGTGATAGACCAACACAAATTGGCACATAATTGTGAAGTAGAAGGAACATGATAAATGGCTTTCAAAATTGTTTACAAATAAATATCTAAAAAGCGTGGCGTGTATTTGTATTCAGCCCCCTGAGTCAATACTTTTGTAGAACCACCTTTCGCTGCAATTACAGCTGCAAGTCTTTTTGGGGATGTCTCTACCAGCTTTGCACATCTAGAGAGTGACATTTTTGCCCATTCTTCTTTTCAAAATAGCTCAAGCTCTGTCAGATTGGATGGAGAGCGTCTGTGAACAGCAATTTTCAAGTCTTGCCACAGATTCTCAACTGGATTTAGGTCTGGACTTTAGGCCATTCTAACACATGAATATGCTTTGATCTAAACCATTCCATTGTAGTTCTGGCTGTATGTTTAGGGTCGTTGTCTTGCTGGAAGTTGAACCTCCACCCCAGTCAAGTCTTTTTCAGACTCTAACAGGTTTTCTTTTAGGATTGCCTGTAATTGGCTCCATCCATCTTCCCATCAACTCTGAGCAACTTTCCTGTCCCCGCTGAAGAAAAGCATCCCACAACATGATGCTGCCACCACCATGTTTCACGGTGGGGATGGTGTTTTCAGGGTGATGTGCAGTGTTAGTTTTTCGCCACACATAGCGTTTTGCTTTTAGGCCAAAAAATTCAATTTTGGTCTCATCTGACAAGAGCACCTTCTTCCACATGTTTGCTGTGTCCCCCACATGGCTCCTTGCAAACTGCAAATGGGACTTCTTTAAGGAAGAGTGGCAAGAAGAAAGCCATTATTGAAAGAGAGCCATAAGGACAGATTTGTGGAGTGCACGGCTAATAGTTTTCCTGTGGACAGATTCTCCCACTTGGGCTGTAGATCTCTGCGGCTCCTTCAAAGTTACCATGGGCCTCTTGGCTGCTTCTCTGATTAATGTTCTCCTTGCCTGTCAGTTTAAGTGGACAGCCATGTCTTGGTAGGTTTGCAGTTGTGCCATACTCTTTCCATTTTCGGGTGATGGATTGAACAGTGCTCCGTGAGATGTTCAAAGCTTTGGATATTTTTTTTATAACCTAACCCTGCTTTAAACTTCTCCACAACGTTATCCCTGACCTGTCTGGTGTGTACCTTGGCCTTCATGATGCTGTTTGTTCATTAAGGTTCTCTAAGAAACCTCTGAGGGCTTCACAGAACAGCTGTATTTATACTGAGATTAAATGACACACAGGTAGACTCTATTTACTAATTCAATAAAACAAAGAAGGTTTGGGTTTGGGAGTAGGGACTTTCAGGAAGCCATGGCCTGGTGAGGTCAAGTATTTCCATCCCTGTGGACTTTAATTGACATCATGGCCTGGTAAGGTCATAGATATCCATCGCATTGACATCTAGAGGAAAAGGTTAGTTAACAACAAGTTAATCAACAAGGTGGAGTGGGACTTTGTATGAAGCACGTTGGCAGCAAAGAAAGTATTTGGGTGAACAAACAAGGATATTTAATCAGTAATAGTTTATTAAGATCTAATTTATAACCATACATTATTTCGGTATCAAAGGTATAAGGTAACATACATAATGCATCTTGGCATATAGCACAATACATACAAATATACATGTAACACCAGTAACAATGGTAGCAATGGGTAAGACAATAACAATAAAATTGGTTTCTCATGGAATAACCACATGAAATATCCTGGTTCACCACAAAAGGATTGGTTAAGAGTGATTTGTGCGTATTGCCTGCAGGACCTACAGCCTCCATAGACCTGTCGGGATTCATAATAATTAATAGCTTGGATAATCAGGTAAAAGCATAAGGAGCAGGCGCGTGTGTGGTCTGTAATTAAATAATTCTCACCCTTTGCTCATTTTCAATACTATTTAATTACAGACCATACACGCGCCTGCTACTGAAGAGTGGCACTTTAAGCCACGAAACGCGTAGAGCTACCGATTGCCGTATCCTTATGCTTTTACCTGATTATCCAGGCTATTAATTATTATCAATCCCGACAGGTCTAGCGAGGCCGTAGGTCCTGCAGGCAATACGCACAAATCACTCTTAACCAATCCTTTTGTGGTGAACCAGGATATTTCATGTGGCTATTTCATGAGAAACCAATTTTATTGTTATAGTCTTACCCATTGCTACCATTGTTACTGGTGTTACATGTATATTTGTATGTATTGTGCTATATGCCAAGATGCATTATATATGTTACCTTATACCTTTGATACCGAAATCATGTATGGTTATAATTTAGATCTTAATAAACTATTACTGATTAAATATCCTTGTTTTTTCACCCAAATACTTTCTTTGCTGCCAACGAGCTTCATACAAAGTCCCACTCCACCTTGTTGGTTAACTTGTTGTTAACTAACCTTTTCCTCTATTTACTAATTATGTAACTTGTGAAGGCAATTCACAGCACTGATCACTCACTGTGTACATTCAGAAAAGGGAGGGTACAGTAAATACCATGTATAGCATATTTACTACCCCAGCCCACTGTCCATCCTGACATTGATCCCCTGTGTGCCCCGCAACAGCCAGCGGGAGGTAGAGGAGGGAAGCCAGCAGCTCTGTTGGGGGTGGACTGGGGGGGGGGGAGGTGGGTAGCAGAAGGAAAGGGGAACCTGTACAGAAGGGATGATCTCTGCTGCAGGGGTGGCATTTACTGGAGCTGATCCTCTGTAGTTCCCTCCTCCGTACAGGAGGGGCCAGTGGTACCCCCTTATAAGAGGCCCTGAAAGTATCGCTTTGGATAGACTTACCATTTAGCATCATTCACAAAGGTATTTTTAAATAGGTTTTCCTTTTTCTTAAAGGGATTTTGCCCTTGTTACATTTTCAGCTGCCCCTCCTGCAACTGGTCCAAGCAGCTACTTGCAATCAATAGTGTGGGAAACAAAAATCAGGCAAGAAGAAGTATAAAAGAAATCTTCCAAAATGCTGAATCATCTTTAACGCAAACAGAACAGAAAATCAGCAGAGTGTACGGGAATGGTTTGAATAAGTGGCAGAAACTATTGCTTATGTAAGAATAGGTACAAGTAACTAAGTGCTCTTTTATCATAACTGTGTTACCAGCTTAAAGGAGACTTCTAAGAAAATGGTAATCTCCTATCTGAATAGGTTTTCTAGGTTTAGCTACATGGAGGAACGCTTCTTGCTCAGCCCCCTTGTAAATAGTAGCTGGCTTCCTGTCTGATGTTGTGAACATCACTGGACATACTGGAGTCTAATCAGTGGTTTGCAGTCATTAGATTTTATGGTCATCACGCAATTCCAGATTTTCCTAACAAGTGACACTGCAGATAAAATCTGTAATGACAGCTCTGTCCTGAAAACATTATGGAGCAGCGTGGGGGGGGGCTTGGGTTTTTACTTCAAGATGTCCCATCTGTACAGGGAATTTTACATGTTTCTGGGAAGCCCCCTAAGGGTGCAGGATGGAGCCAATCTGCACATGTTTTTCATCTAGGCGGCTCATCGTACTTTATTATTTGTCTTGTAAATTCTGTGGTGCAACAAATTATTGCCTTGGAGCTGCTGGGATACAGGCCAAGTTGTACGATAGCAAATAAACGTACTCTTTTCTGCATAAAGTACATGGAGAAATCTTGATAAGTAGTTAAGTCATAAGTTAAAGGGTAACTCCAACTTTTGTGGGGAAAAAATAGCAAATAGAAAAATAATAATATAGAATATACAATTGTGACTGGTCATATTGTAATTGAATGTTATTAAAAATTACCTTTCCTTTTCAATCTGTAGCTGCTGTAATTTTCTGAAAATGCAATGCAATATGGCTACCTGGAGGTGTTCTATACACAGAATGTGTACTGAACACACCCCAGACACACCATTTCCTGCTTGTGTGATTGGCTCACCAATTTTCCCAGAAGTCACGAAGATACAAGTCAGATTTCAGGCATCCCCTACAACAAAAATGTAATTTTTGGTTAGATACTCCCAATAGGAACACGTCTAAAGGGATGCAGGCCCAGCAGTTTTCCTCATTAGTGCCCTGGTTATGAAACCATTCCCATTAGACCCACTCACCACAGAGAAACACACAGGGATGTCTTTGGAATAACAAAAGGTAGGAATCTGCAACAAAGGTTGTTATAATCCTTGCACAGTACATAGATAACCCAGGGGGGGAATGTTTTTTTTTCTCAACAAAAGTGGAGTTACGCTTTAAGTATTTGCTATACATGGCACAGAGGCACACTGCTTACCACTGACTAAAGCTGGCCAGAGACAAGTAATTTTTTATTTTTTTTTGCTCAGCCATGCCAGCGGGACCCACAGGATCAGCAAAAGTATTCCAGCTTGTCCCTTTAACAGAAGTCGATCATAGGATCGACTTCTGTCGAGCGGTGACAGCCACACATTGAACGAAATTCGGCCGGTCCATGCTGATCCGGCCGATTTCCAATCTGTGTATAGCCAGCTTAAGGAAAAGAACAGACATGTCTACACAAATGTTGGTTTAAAATGTATGTATAGCCAAAACTATTTTGGATAGAGTAGGGAAAAGTGAAAACTCCTGTTTATTTGCTGTCTGTGTCCTGTTAGGGAGAGTTTTCTTTACCTTAACCATGTGCTTACTGGGCACTTAAACCCCCCTCCTACCCAGACCAATTTTCAGCTTTCAGCGCTGACGCACTTTGAATGACAATTGTGCGTTCATACAACATTGTACCCAAATACACTGTACCTCTATTTTTCCCACAAATAGAGCTTTCTTTTGGTGGTATTTGATCACAGCTGGGATTTTTATTTTTTGCTAAACAAACAAAAAAAGATGGTAAATTTTGAAAAAAAAAAAAATCATGTTTCATAGTTTGTTATAAAATTTTGCAAACAGGTAATTTTTCTCCTTCATTGATATGCGCTGATGAGGCGGCACTGGTAGGCACTGATAAGCTGCACTGATGGGCACGGATAGGCACAGTTAAGGTGGCACTGATAGGCACAGTTAAGGCGGCACTTATAGGCACAGTTAAGGCGGCACTGATAGGCACAGTTAAGGCAGCACTGATGAGGACAGATAAGGCAGTACTGATGGGCACAGATAAGGCGGCACTGATGGCCACTGATGGGCGCTAATGGGTGGCACTGATGGGTGGCACCGCTAGGTGGCACTGATGGGCACTGATAGGTACCACTGATGGGGGGCACTGATGGGCACTGGTAGGTGACACTGATGGTCACTGATAGGTGGCACTGATGTGCAGCACTGTTGTGGCACTGATGTGGGTGCTGATGGGTGGCACTGTGGGTGCTACTGATGGGTGGCACTGTGGGCACTGATGGGTGGCACTGTGGGTATTGATGGATGGCACTGTGGGCACTGATGGGTGACGCTGGTGGGCACTGGTAAGCGGCACTGCTCCCTTTTCTTAGGTGTCCCTGGCAGGGGGCAGATGATCGCCGTGATCAGGACTGATGTCCCTCTCACGGCCGCCGGTGATCGGCTGTTTTTTTTCCTCCTCACGCTGTCAGCGCGAGGAGAAAAAATAGCCGATTACCAGCTCTGTTTACATCACATGATCAGCTGTCATTGGCTGACAGCTTATCATGTGGTAAGGGGTCGGGACCGACCCCTTACTCTGATCTGTGATCAGGCGAGTCTCATAGACTCGCTGATCACTGAGCGCGCCGTGCGTGCCCTGCAGGGGGCGCACAGGCAGCTCGTGCACGGGACGACGTCAATAGACGTTGTCCCGGCAATGTAAATCCGTGCAGTTGCCGTCATTTGGCAATAGCGCGGATATGAAGCGGTTAAAGGATCACTAAAGATATATTTTCTTTTTATTTAAATACCAAACATGTTATACTTACCTCCACTGTGCAGCTCGTTTTTCTCAGAGTGGCCCCGAACCTGGTCTTCTGGGGTCCCTCGGTGGCTGTCTCGGCTCCCCCCCACAAGGACTCAACACCTTCATGCGAGCTCCCTTGCATGGTGTTGAGTGCTTGCGGGCGCGCTCCCATGATACAGCCGGCGGCCATAGCCGCTCATTGTATCACTCGGCTCCGCCCCCCGGTGCGCCGCGTCATTGGATGTGATTGACAACAGCGCAAGCCAATGGCTGCGCAGCTTTCAATCCATCCACTGTAACCTATCAACGACCAGGCTGACCGGCGAAGAGGATTCAGGGGCGAGCGTGGGACTTTCGAGGGGTCAGGTAAGTAAAACAGGGGGGGCTGGGGGGGCCGGTATTGTCAAATGTTTTTTCACCTTAATGCATAGAATGCATTAAAGTGAAAAAACTTTTACCTTTACAACCCCTTTAAGAGAAGAAACAGTGAGAGGAAGTATCTACCAGGTAAATGTCTCCTTTAGGAAGTTGTCATCAAAACAGGTGTTTCCATTGGAAGGGGAACTCCTATCCCTTGATCTGGTGCCAACTCTAAAATGTTTAAATAAAAACTTGACTGGGGTTTTAAATGTTCCCCACTCTTTCCTAAAATAAAGAAAAAAAAGAAAGGGAGGGAACAGGGACGCATATTCCATGGGTGCAGTAAGTAGAAGACACATGGGTGATATGGCCGCCTGTCACGCTCTCTCCCCTCCTGCATCCCACACTGATCCTTCCTCCATCTGCACACTGCTAGTGGCTCATATGGCTAAATTGCTCAACCCAGACAACACGGCCACATCTAGGGCTCCTCCTCCTGGCTCCCCATTAGTCTCCAGTACATGCAGGCAGGAGGTATGCCCACAAGTCATTTTATCAGCATCCTGGTTGCCAGGCAATGTCTTTCTTCATTTGTCCTCTCTGCCCTGATTGGTTCACCCATCCAAAAGTGCCTGATTTAAACATCATCCTACACCTAGAGCTTGTTATAGGTTTTCTCTAGTGCCTGACTAGCTGCCATTGCTTGCAATCTAATGTTCCTATCTCACATGCAAACATATATGCACACATGTCCAATTTGGAGAGCTAGTTAACTTACTAGCACGTCTTTGAAGTATGGGAGGAAACTGGAGTGAGTATCTAGAGAAAACCCATGCAAGCACAGGGAGAACATGCAAACTCCAAGGAGACAGTGACATCAAATCGAACATAAACTTTGCAGCTTCTTGGCTAACTGTCAGGGAAATAGCGTGGTGTGGGCAATTCTGCCAGTGCCCGTCATGGTTGCGCCAGACGAGTTCCTGTGCGCATGCACGCACGCAGATGCGCGACAGCCAGGACGCGCCAGTCTGTGCGTGGCGAAGCGCGCAGACGCACTTGCACGCCGTGACAATTGTAGGCGCATCCCCCGGTCTATTCAAACCTGCCACTGACACTGCAGTTTGTTAGATTATCGTCAACTTCCCGTGCCTTGTATTCCTCCCTGAAACACCTGGCTTGACCTCTGCCTTTGGCTTGACCTGTGTTCCTGTCTATCTCCTTGCTCTGACTCTGGCTTGGCTGACTACTCTTCGATCCACTGCCCACTGTTTATGACCCGGCTTGTTCCTGTACTCCTCTCGTATTGTTTCCCGGTATATGACCCCTGGCCTGGCTGCGGACCCTGCTCCTGGTTTACCCTGCTGGCTCTTACTCAGGACTTCTCCTTGCACAGCTGCCAAACATCGCTATCCAGTGCACCCCAGCCACCTTCCGCCAACCAGCTAGTCTGCAGCATTACTGGCAACCCGTGCACCTTTGGGCACCGTATCCCCTGTATCACTCCCAGGGGAGCGTTGCACTCAGCCGCAAGAGGCACCCTCTCAGCAACCTGGCCTCACACCAGAGATTTGACACTAACAATTCCAAAAGAAACTCTGCCCCATCATCCAGCACATTCTGGTTTTAAGTTTTCATATTCATTGTTTCATAGAATGGTTGGTAGTAAAGGGGATGGAACACATCGTTTGTATGTTCCTTGGTCAACTAGAATCCTACATTTGGTCCTATCTCTGACCTGTTGTATAAATGGCTGCATATAACACAGCTCACACTAGGGTCAAGATGGCTTTTACTTGTCCAGACCAAATGCAGATTTCACATTTAGTTAACTTTACCAAGACTAGTGAATCCAGTTTGAAAGCATTATCCAGTTCAATGGGCCTAGGGTAGTCTGGAGAGTCAATTTACCTATGACAAGTCAAATGCAACATATTTAGACCAGAGGGCTATGTACATGTGACATGAGCGATATATCCAAACTGAGCAAGGCTATTTGCAATATTTCTACTATACCATTAGAGAGAGAACCACAAGGTCAAGCTGTGTAGCATCACTCCCAGATAGAAGGAGTGACTAAAACTGGCCAGCTTGTAGTGACGTGGCTGAGGGTGCAAATATAGATTATGATTTCACTGTTTGGCCAGTATGTACTAAAAAAGTCAGATTGATTATGAAAATCAGGATGGGGAAACCTCTAAAGAAGCCCATAAATATTAGTTCTACCAGTCCAGTCTTTCTGGTCAGCTTGGACAATGATCCATTTATTATAGGGCAGAGCAAAACAGCCTCAAAATAGCATTTTAGGAAAATAAAACAAATGGACAGATTAGAAATTTATAATAAATTTACCGCTAATGCATGGGGCGGCTCAATGTGAAAGGGGAGTAAACTGTGGGACATTATATAGTGCCGGTTCACACTTCTGCGCTGCAAATTTGTTCTGTTTTTTTGTCCCGTGTGAGGTGCGATTTTACCGCGAATTTACCGCAATTTTAACGCGATTTTACTGCGAATTTCAGGAGTTGGTCATAGCTGCGATTGATGTTCTAGCCAATGGAATCATAATGGAAAAAGAAAAAAGGTGTTAACTTTCTGTGTATTTCCTGGTTTTTGTGGAGAGTAGTGTGGTGGAATTCGCACATATCTGAACCAACAATGCGATTCCAGAACGATTTACATTGATGTCTATGGAGGCTAAATTCGCAACGCAGTAAACTCGCACAAGACCCTTTTTTATCGCATCGCATTTGTAGGGGAATCGCAACGCATGTATGTGAACGACGGTCATTGAAAACAATGACTTTATGGATCACATGCGAATTTAGAATGTTTTTGACGCATCAAATTCATCATGAACTCGCATCAGTGTGAACCGGCACATAGACAGCTGTGTGCCTTTCCAAATCATGTCCAATCAACTGAATTTACCACAGGTGGACTCCAATCAGCTTGTAGAAACATCTCAAGGATAATCAGTGGAAACAGGATGCACCTGAGCTCAATTTTGAGTGTCATGGCAAAGGCTGTGAATACTTATTATACATGTGATTTTTTTTTTTTCTTTTAATAAATTTGCAAAGATTTCAAACAAACTTCTTTCACGTTGTCATTATGGGGTATTGTTTGTAGAATTTTGAAGAAAATAAGGAATTTAATTCATTTTGGAATAAGGCTATAACATAAAATGTGAAAAAAATGAATCTCTGTGAATATGTTTCAGATGCACTGTAAACTACGGTTGTCCCCGGGATAGGGGAATTTTCCAAATATCTCTATGTAGAATACACTGCCAATGCATTGCTGTGTCCTGCATTCTCTGGTGGAATGGTGAATCTTCTTAGGACTATAACCTGGAGCCTTGGAGGTTACTGATTTCTTCTAATCTGGCACTAAACTCCTCAACTGCCTCACTGCAATCTCCAACATCTACAGAAATAATGTAGGCTGGTGATAGGTAGTCAGAGGTGTGTGGAGGATGGGGGATTTTCCTCTGAGTTTTTCAGCAGTAGCTAAAATCCAAACCTGAACCTTGCCTGACCCACTTAAATGTGTTCTTTAACCGCTTCAGCCCCGGAAGAAATTACCCCCTTCCTGACCAGAACACTTTTTGCGATTCGGCACTGTGCCGCTTTAACTGACAATTGCACGGTCGTGCGACGTGGCTCCCAAACAAAATTGACGTCCTTTTTTTCACACAAATAGAGCTTTCTTTTGGTGGTATTTGATCACCTCTGCGGTTTTTATTTTTTGCGCTATAAACAAAAAAACTATTTTGAAAAAAACGCATTATATTTTACTTATACTTATAGAACGCATATAGAATATGCGTCCCTTTACTTTTAATAAATATTCCCCAAAAAATAATTAAAAAACATTTTTTTCCTCAGTTTTTCTACAATTCTTCTACATATTTTTGGTATAAAAAAAAAATCGCAATAAGCGATTATTGATTGGTTTGCGCAAAAGTTATAGTGTTTACAAAATAGGGGACCATTGTCAGTTATACAGCAATCAGCGCTATAAAATTGCACTGATTCCTGTGTAAATGACACTGGCAGTGAAGGGGTTAACCACTAGGGGGCGGGGAGGGGTTAAGTCAGTACTAGGGAGTGATTTCTAATTGTAGGGGGGATGGGCTAGCTGTGGCACGTCACTGATCTCTGCTCCCGATGACAGGGAGCAGAGATCAGTGAGACTGTCACTAGGCAGAACGGGGAGATGCTTGTTTACATCAGCATCTCCCCGTTCGTCCTCTCCGTGAGGCGATCGCGGGTATCCCCGCGGTGATCGAGTCCGCGGGACCCGCGACCCGACTCACAGAGCTCCCTGCCGGCGCGCCGGCGGGGCACATGCAATGGCACGGCGGGGAATTCAAATGGGACTTACAGGTACGCCCATTTGCCCAGCCGTGCCATTCTGCCAACGTACATCAGCGTGCGCCCGTCGGGTAGTGGTTAGATGTACACCTCTGTCAACACTAAAAATTAGGCTTCATGCACACGAGATGCCAGTGCAAACTCTGCTGAACACGTTTTTAAAAGCTGAAACCGGCTTAGAAACGCCCGTTTTGCCGCGTTTGCATGCCGCGTTTAGCCGCGTTTTACCGCGTTTGCGTCTAGAAGCGCCTGCAGAGCAGAGAATTACATTTTGTGACCCAACTTTGGGGCCCCGTATCTCGAGGCCACTTGGTGCTAGGAACCCCAAATATGGTATAGTGGTAGTTGCACTGTGTTTGCACACCCAATTTGGGGTTCCTAGCACCAAGTGGCCCCGAGATATGGGGCCCCAAAGTCGGGTCGCAAAATGTCATTCTCTGCTGCAGTTTACCATCTCGGGGCCACTTGGTGCTAGGAACCCCAAATTTGGTGTGCAAACACAGTGGAACTAGCACTACAACATATCCAAATTTGGCCTAGCACCAAGTGGCCCCGAGATATGAGGCCCCAAACTCGGGTCACAAAATGTCATTCTCTGCTGCAGAAAAATGCTTGACATTTTGCGACCCAACTTTGGGGCCCCATATCTCAGGGGCCACCTGGTGCTAGGAACCCCAAATTGAGATATGTTGTAGTGCTAGTTCCACTGTGTTTGCACACCGAATGTGGGGTTCCTAGCACCAAGTGGCCCCGAGATAGGGGGCCCCAAATTCGGGTCGCAAAATGTCAAGCATTTTTCTGCAGCAGAAAATGACATTTTGAGACCCGACTTTGGGGCCCCATATCTCGGGGCCACCTGGTGCTAGGAACCCCAAAGATATGGGGCCCCAAAGTCGGGTCGCAAAATGTCATTCTCTGCTGCAGTTTACCATCATATTTCTGTGTTTTCTGGTCCAAAAAATAGGGTTCCTTTAAAAACACTTATAAACGCAAACGCAGCTAAACGCGGTACCGCCGTTTAGCCGCGTTTGGTGTCTGAAACGTGGAAAACTTTTGCATCTGAACCCATTTTTTTGCTTCTGGAAAAACGAGGTTAAACACAACTGCCTAAAAATGCCAAAAAACTAGACTGTGTACATGGACACATAGGATAACATTGAATGAGTTCAGGGGCAGTTGAAAAAAAAGTGTCCAACTGCCTCTGAACACATTTAACAGCGTCTTGTGTGCATGAGGCCTAAAAGGTTAGTTCACCTTTGCCAAAAACTGCCTATGCAGGGTAGGGGCATTTGTATATAAAATCTCCTGAAGCTTGGCCGAAAAACTCCCAGAGAAGGCCCCCACATCCTGCCTTGTTGCTAGGACATTGCTAGGAACGTGGAGTGCATCCATCTAGGTAAGTATGGTTTTTAATAAGAATACAAACCCATACTTCTCTTTTACTGCATTCCTGACATTCCACAATATACAGCAATAGTATCATTTCTCAGAAAAGCTCAAACTTTAATGAATAAAATGCCATCCTTGAGTTCTAATCCAGTGAATTTGCCTAGGCTGAGATGATGTTATCAGTCTGCTGCAAGCAGGAAGGAGCTGGCCCTGCATGATGCCTGAACAAAGATGGCTCCCTCCTTCTGGAGACGTAAGCCAATAGAATATACAGGGGCAGAACTGCAATCACTATGGGAAGCAATAAATACCCTTTTACATACTTTTTTACGATGTTTTCACATAAAGTATGCAGTATACTGTATATATACTCTCTCAAAGATATTTTCTCAAATGCACCTTTTTGGTTTGTTAAAGCTGAATTCCAGGGAGAAATACTTTCATTTAAATATATTCCTTGGTAGTCACAAAGGATATAAAATCCACTTTGTGTGCACCAGATGCAAATGTGCCTTGTACAATTATATAATCACTGTGCAGAGAGCAGAGCTGTGGGAGGGATCTAGCAGGCTCCATCCACTACAGACTGTGTGCAGAAAACTACAGGAGGGGGTGGAGACAAGACCAGTCCTCCTGCACAAGGAGAGAGAGCAGCCGTGACCGGTCTTTATTACAGGAAGCTCCGACACAGAGACCAAGTTTCACACTGGATTACAGCACAGATCTGGAAGAAATACATAAAGCACACTAGGATTCATGTAGGAATACACATGCCTCTTGTGTTCAGACAATATTTACTTATCCCAGAGTTCAGCTTTAAACATGCATTTTAAAGTGTTTTGCTATAACTGTTCAATATGTAAAAAAAATAACTTTTGTTCCTGTGGGAAATCCAGTGAGTTTGAAAGTTCTTGTACACTCTACAGAGTGATCTGTAGCAAAGTTTTCTGTGAACTAAAGAACACCTCCCCCATGTTATGGTGATAAAGAGCAATATAAAATATAAATAGCAATATATTACATTTTTGGGTTTAGATATACATACCTTAACAAGAAAAAAATATCTGATACTAGGTCCACTTTGCAAACTGTGTATTTGTATGTAGCATGGGATTCCCATCAGAAAGAGAATTATAATACAAATGAAATAAGAATTTAAAGCATAGGTGCACTTAAAACACAGTGCTTATATCCTAATAGCCCTCTTCCCCTGACCTAACCTAACCCGCTCTACAGATACAGACCCACTCTACAGATACAGACCCACTCTACAGATACATACCTCTAAGGCTACATTCCCACAAGCGATTAAGGCTGGTGCGAATTATAGTTATAGTTTCTGCTGCGGCTCTCAGCAGCTAGGTGCGGCAGCTTGCCGCATTCCCTATAATGACAGGTCGGCAGTAGCCACAGCTCTTCATTGCTTTTTGCTCAGACAGCGATTACTTGCGGTGATCACTGCTGGATGCACAGAAAGTGAGGCGGCACTGATAGGCTGCACTGCTGCACTGATGAGGTGGCACTGGTAGGCACTGATAGGCAGCACTAATAGGAGATACTGATGATTAGGCACTGATGGGCAGCACTGGTGGGCACTGTCGGGACTGCACTGATAATCAGGACCCTGATAATCAGTGCCCTAACAATCAATGTACATGTCCCTTTCACACAAGCCTGTTATCAGCTCTCCTCACGCTGACAGCAAAGAAATGCCAATAACCAGCTTGTGTTTACATCATGATCAGCTAACATTGGACACTGCTGATCACGTGGTAGAGGGCCACTGCAGTTGGCTCTTTACCCCAATTTCTGATTAGCTGTGTCCTAAGCACACAGCAATCACAGAGCACGCCGCCCGCACACCGCAGCTGGTGTAATCACAGGACAACGTCTTTTGACGCCCTCCAAAAACTGGAAGACGGTGCTGTAGCTGTCATTCGGCTATAGCGAGGTCGGGAAGGCGTTAAAGGGCAATCTGCAGTGGATTGTTTTTCAAAGAGAATTTGAAAGGTGTAGAGGAGGCTTCATGTTGCCTCATCACCATCCATTTTAACCCCTAAAAACTTGAACCACTGCATACATTGCACATGGCAGCAGGGCAGTTGCAGTGAGGCCCTATTCAGTTGAACGTAACAGAGATCATTTTTGCAGCACTGCGATGCAAAGCATCGTGGTCACAGCATGTGTGAACCCCCATCCGCCATCTTTGCAGCCTAAGGGAAACGGTTAAAATGCATTTCAACCGTGTGTTTTAATGCCCCCCCCCCCCCTCAAATGCAAACAGCCTAATGTCAGGGAAAGAGGATGTAAAGTATAGGTGCACTCTATAGGGATACAAAGAGTGGGACTATAAAGGTGACAAAGAATGAATTTACAACATAAAAAAAAATTATAAATATATAAAAATAAGTTGATGGACTGGCCAAGCATGTCTCCAGACCTAAGCCCTATTGAGCATCTGTGGGGCATCCGCAAACGGAAGGTGGAGGAGCACAAGGTCTCTAACATCCACCAGCTCTGTGATGTCATCATGAAGGATTAGAAGAGGACTCCAGTGGCAACCTGTGAAGCTCTGGTGATCTCCATGCCCAAGAGGATTAAAGCAGTGCTGGAAAATAATGGAGGCCACACAAAATATTGACACTTTGGGCCCAGCTTGGACATTTTCACTTAGGGGTGTACTCACTTTTGTTACCAGCGGTTTAGACATGAATGGCTGTGTGTTGAGTTATTCTGAGGGGACAGAAAATTTACACTGTTATACAAGCTGTACACTCACTACTTTACATTGTAGCAAAGTGTCATTTCTTCAGTGTTGTCAGATGAAAAGATATAATAAAATATTTACAAAAATGTGAGGGGTGTACTCACTTTTGTGAGATACTGTATATAGGTGTACTCTTCTTAAAAGCGTAGTTATCTTTTTATATGCAAATTCAGAATCCATGCCCTCTTTCTTATATTACAACTGTTAAATCTAAGCGTCTTCAATCACGAACACAAGAAGTTAATTTAAGGAGAAGAGCTGGATAATCCCCGGAGTCAGAGGTCGGAAGCCAAAATTAAACTCTTTTCCATGAGAGGAATGAGAGGAACATTCTGTACTATGAAAATTCCCGTTCATTTTAGAGGAAAAGAAAGACAAGGTGATTTTCCCTGAGTGTTTTTATTCCCATATATCATCCCAATCCACATCCATTCTCTATCTGCCCCCCCCCAATCTGGGCGCCTCCTGTCTGTTTCTCATTTAATAACGACTCCCCCTAATTACGGACTTCTCCAAACCTTTTATGGAGATCTCAGCTGTGTACAAGTAATTTTCTCCCAACGAATTCCCAGGTCTCCTAATAGCAGATAAGACAGTGGTGTTATTGTATTCTGTTCCAGATGGTTCCGAGTAATATGAATTTATTGAGTGGCGAAAGACTTGCGCAGTTCTGAAATACTCAGAAATAAAAATTAACCCATGTACTGGATTGTGGAGAAGATTAAGGAAATGTACAAGTCCACCAAAAACTGATAATTAAGGGTGGCAATAAAAGCAAGGACATTTCAGAGAATATGGGGGATTAAGAGATAACGTCCTCTCTCTAACTTTTCGCAATCTACACTTTTCACCAAATATACATGCAGGCCACGTTGTCCAGCAAAAGTGACAGTTGCAAGGTTTCGGCAAACCATAAAACACTTGTGGGGGTGCTTACAAAGCTCAGTTTTTATCAATGTGAATTAAACCTTTTTTTCAAAAGGAAACTTGCTGTAACTGCTTAAAGTGGGAGTAAATTCCCTTTGTTGTTTTGTACTTATAGGTAATCCTATAAGGCTTACCTGTAGGTACAGTAAATATCTCCTAAACCTGCGCTGTTTAAGAGATATTTACATGTGTAGCAGCCGGTGACATCACATGTGCACTGCGCTCTCAATGCACAGCATGCCGTGCATTGAAAGATATGTGCCGCGGCCGTGACTCCCACACGCATGCGTGGAAGTGATGACATTGCAGCTTGGCCATTCAAATAGCTGGAGCCTGCAAACCCGGAAGGGAGACCGGGTGAAGATGGATTCCCAATCAGCGGTGACAGGGCGCCGCTGCAGGGATCCATTTTTAGGTAAGTCTGTCATAATGTGCTAGTATGCAGTGCATACTAGTACATAGTGACATTACCCTCGGGGGGACCAGTTTTTTAATTTTTTTAAATGCAGTTTACTACCGCTTTAGGAAGTATTAACTAATTAACTAGATATGTGCAATTCGATTCATTACAAATCAAAGTTCATACGGAATTTGCGTGATGTGGAGATTCTGATTTATCTAAATTCCCAAATCACAATAGTAACAAATTTTAACGAATCCTAAATAAATTATAAGGAAAACATCAAAATCATTCCTATTCACTTCTTTCAGTCGGATGACATGATGCGATAGTTTGGGCCTCAGTGGCGGCTGGTGGGTTCTTCTTTTGAGGGGGCGGCAAACAAACCAGCCTCCTGATTGGCGGGGAGGAACTTTAGTGTGAAAATAACGAAAATGTATTCGCTATCATCACAAAACTGGGTGGGTTCGGAGTACAATGCTCTGCGCTCCGAGGCCACCCTTTTTTGAAGCCTATTAGAGCCTCTGGCTCTAATCTGGTGCGTCAAAAAAAACACCCACCCCGCATTGGAATCCACAGTCCGGTGGCCTGATCTGTAGTTCAGGGGGCCGGGTGCATGGATAGTTGAGGCGGCGCCCATGCGCCCTCTACGGACGGCCTGCGATTGTTGGGCCTTTTGTTAATGTCTGAAGCATCCGAGATAAAGTGACGGCATAACGCATTATCCAAATTGATTCAGATCCATTTGTTTTATTGGGATGAAAGCGGCACAGTAGTTTTTAACTTTTGGATGATTAGCCAATTCTTTTTTCATTAAAGCGGAGCTCCGCCCCCCCCAATAAAAGATTAAAAGTCAGCAACTCCAAATACTGTAGCTGCTGACTTTTAATATTAGGACGCTTACCTGTCCAGGGTTCCCGTGATGTCAGCACCCCAGCCAATATTTGTATAGACTCTCGAGTGCTGCTGCTGCCATTCATGGTAAGGGAAACTGGCAGTGAAGCCTTTCAGCTTTACATTCTCCATACTGCACTGCGCAAACTGCGCTTTCTAACTGGCCCAGCGCTGGAGGGAGGAGGAGTGGGACCGAACTACTGAGGGATGGCGCAGCGGCGCAGTCTCCTGGAAGTGGTGAAGGGTACCGGTCAAAACTAGGTATCTCCCCCCCCCACCCGAAAGATGCCAAATGTGGCACCGATGGAGGGAGGAAGCAGATAAGTGGAGCTTCCACTTTTTGGTGGAACCTTGCTTTAAGGTCTCATGTACGCAGGGCAGTTGAAAACCTTTTCTGAATGCTGGAAACTGACAATTGGAATCCAACGGTGAAAAACCTCCGTTTTACAGCTTTTACATACCGAGTTTATGCGAGTTTAGCAGTGGTTAGGAATGTTTGAGGTTAGAAGCGTTTTTTAAAGATCACCTCAGGAGACCTTCCCAAATGCCCACAATGTATGAAAAACAAGTCAATTATTAACTATTTCATCCATTCTGTGAGAGGAGAGAGAACAGCAGCCGAGAGAGCAGTGTGATTGTAGATAGCTGTCTTATTTTTTGTGTTTTTATTATGGATCCCATCATGAGCATGGGTGAGGAAATGCTCCTGATGTTGCTTTTGCTTAGGCTCCAAAGATGTAGAAAATTGCGTGAGAGCACCAGAGTTCGTCCCTACTGGACACATCCATTAATGCAGACAGCAGCATGTGCTGAAATACAAGAAAAATGACAACAGTGGTGAAACGACAACCGTGGTGACCGGTGTTCTTGATATGGTGACCTCAAGCGTGGCCCTCAACATCACAAAAGGTGTATTGGTCCTCTGTATAATATACATCTATACTGGCTGCTTCTGACTCTGGTCATTTATATACTAATGGACCCAGAGAAGATGGTGACATCTGCAGGACTCCAGCAAAATGGAACTCACTGTTTTTTTACTGGCTTTCTAGTGATTAATGCACAATTACACAGGCTATTTAGGAAGGCTCATTTTTTATGTCGGTTCTCTAGTGTACACTGAAGACATGCATTTGCGCAAAATACATGGGGCAGAGCTACACGCTGATGTGACGCCGCCATTTCCGGTTTTGGATTTGGTAGCCACCTACTGGGACCCGCCATCTGCTGTGTGCAGTGGTCAAAGGAGGGAGACGCTGTGCCTCCCAATGGGTGCGCAATGCGCTTTTAAACAGGAGCAGGCTGGATGACGTGCATGGACGTGATCCAGCCTGCCTGTGCCGTCTGCCCACAGTAAATGTTCTGTGGGTGGGTAGCAAGCGGGAAAAAAAATTATTAAAATTATTACCTATCGTCATCATCAAACAGCAGCATTGTCTCATTGCCCTCAGAGTCTTTTACACCATGCTCAGTCTCATTTTCTTCACCTGCTGGTTAACACTGTGCATAAAAAAAAAAAAAGAAAATATCTGTTTCAGTTACTTTACAAATAAATTAAAATTTATATTTGATTTATATCAAGCAAAAAATTACTTACTGGGAGCAACTGAATCATGTTCCCCGGGTACTACGCTAACTATTTTGGGCCCAAGGCATCCCATTCATTCCTCTTCGTAGTAGGTAAAGATCACTTTGGCTGGAGGCCCTCCACCACTGCCATGCTGATGCCTTGCTAAAGTTTTTTTTTTAAATGTGTGTTTCTTTGTAGTTTACGTCGTATCAATGCTGTGGGCAATGTCCCTTGCAGCATTAATCTCCTAGACCAGGGGTAGTCAACCCCCGACACGGGTGCCACAAGCGGCACAAGAAGCCTCTTTTGCCGGCACTCAACTCCCTCCCAATCAATAGAGCAGCGCAGGGAAGTGTCAGTGAGACATTAATGCATTCCAATCTCAGAGTTCCCCACACCACATCTGCACTGAGGGGGAGGCACTGTGTCCCCCCTCAGATGGGAAACATTGAAAGATGGGAAACATTGTTTGGTTCTCTAACTTTGTTGTAGCTGTGGATCGTCAGCTTTTGTAATGGGGAAGAGGTTGGGTGCAATTCTGCTAAGGGGGGATGGTTGAAATTATTCCTGAACCTTTGCTTCACTTACTACTGAACCTCTGCACTCAACCACAGCCAGTATTCAGCACGATTAAAATTACATCCAACTTTTGCTGCCACACATTTTTCTCAGCTGAGGGGCCTACTGCTTTCAAAAAATGCCCCTGACCTGAGCTCATCATTGTGCATCCATTCCAGATGCTTGTATCACACACACATCACATACACGCACGTGGGCTGGATGCGATAGGTGGATCAGCAGGATGAGGACAGGTAGATGAGTCTCATCTCTGTTTCCTTTCACCACTCTACATATCACGCACATCATAGATGAGAAGAGGGTACAGAGGTGGAGCAGATGAGCAGGAGGGTACAGTGGTGGAGAAAATGAGCAGAAGGAGTTCAGAGGTGGGACAGAATAGCAGGATGGTACAGTGGTGGGGCAGACGTGCAGGGAGGTACATTGGTGGAAGAGATGAGAAGGGGGTTTAGCAGTGGGACAGAAGAGCAGGGGGGTTACAGTGATGAGCCAGATGAGCAGGGGGGTTCAGTGTTGGGCCAGTTGAGCAAGGGGGTAGATGTGAAAGGAGGGGTATTGGTGGGACAGATGAGCAGGGGGCTACAGTGGTGGGGCAGAAGAGCAGGGTGAACAGAGGTGAGACAGATGTGCAGAAGGTACATTGGTGGGGCAGATGAGAAAGCGGGTTACAGTGATGAGCCAGATGAGCAGGGGGGTTCAGTGTTGGGCCAATTGAGCAAGGGGGTAGATGTGAAAGGAGGGGTATTGGCAGTGGTGTATTTAGGTTTTGTGCTGCCCTAGGCCTGACTAAGCTCGCGCACCCCCCTAATTTAACTATGACCCACCCCTTCCTGTCAAGGCCACACCCCTTCCTTTTTAAGATCCGCCCTGCAACAGTGATTCCTCCGGCTGGACGTTCACTCACTCTGGGTTGCCCAGGCCAACTCTAGTCAGTAGTGTAGCATCTCTACCCTGGCAGTGGCTTCAACTTTCTCCCCCTCTGGTGGTGCGGGTACAGCGTGGCTCTCTGGTGGTGCGGGTACAGCGTGGCTCTCTGGTGGTGCGGGTACAGCGTGGCTCTGGTGGTGCGGGTACAGCGTGGCTCTGGTGGTGCGGGTACAGCGTGGCTCTGGTGGTGCGGGTACAGCATGGCTTTGGTGGTGCGGGTACAGCGTGGCTCTCTGGTGGTGCGGGTACAGCGTGGCTCTCTGGTGGTGCGGGTACAGCGTGGCTCCCTATCTGGCTTCCCCCAGCACAGTACTCTCTTTTTCTCCTCCTGTAACCCCCCCCCCCCCCAGCAGAGTGCATGCATGCTGGGGGCTGTAGCATGATGTCTGTGGACACACACAGGGCTGCCATTCTTCAGGGATTACTCTTCCCATGATGCCCCCAGAGTCTTCTGATTGGCCCTCTGCTGTGGCCAATTATGGGGTGAGAAACAGCAGTCAGGAAGCTGGGCAGCGGCACAGGGAAACCAATTAGAGCCGCTCTCTCTGTCTTCTCGGCTGACAGAAAGAGGAGGGGGGGCGAGCGGGGGAGATACACAGACAGCCCGCATCTCTCCTCTCCCTGTCACAGCGCTGCTCCATTTACCAGAGAACTCCCCCGCTCGTCCCCCTCCCCTTTCTGTCAGCTGAACGGAGAAGAGAGAAGAAAGAGAGAGAGCGGCTCTAATTGATTTTGCCGTGCCGCCGCCCAGCTTCCTCCCCGCTGTTTCCCTCCCCATGATTGGCCACATCAGAGAGAGAGAATCACGGCTTTACAGGGGCGGCTTGACAGCTCCTGATTTAACTGCTTCCTGGCCCCATCTGCAGCCGCGAGGCCACTGCACTCCCAAGCTGTACTCTCTTGATGTGCCCTGCTGTGCGGAAGGAGAGCGGGTGCCGTTTGGGGGGGGGAGGGGGCGGCTTTTTGCCGCCCCCCACAAAGTGCCGCCCTAGGCCTGGGCCTTGTTGGCCTAGGCCAAAACACAGCACTCGGTATTGGTGGGACAGATGAGCAGGGGGCTACAGTGGTGGGGCAGAAGAGCAGGGTGAACAGAGGTGAGACAGATGTGCAGAAGGTACATTGGTGGGGCAGATGAGAAAGCGGGTTACAGTGGTGGGGCAGATGAGCAGATGGGTTCAGTGTTAGGACAGATGAGAAGGTGATTCAGTAGTGAGACAGAAGAGCATGGGGATATGGCGGTGGAGCAGATGTGCAGGGAGGTACAGTGGTGGGGCAGATGAGCAGGGGGTTACAGTGGTGGGACAGATGACCAGAGGGGTTCAGTGTTGGGTGAGATGAGTAGGGGGTTACAGTGGTGGGAAAGATGAGCAGGGGGGGTTCAGTGTTGGGGCAGAGGAGAAAGGAGGTACAGTGGTGGGACAGATGAGCAGACTGAGTGTGTGAAGTTTTTTTTTTTTTTTTAAATTGATTTATTTAAAATCGGCACGCTCAATTTCTTTGAAACATTTTTCGGCACACTGTGCTCGAAAGTTTGCCTACCCCTGTACTAGACAATGGAATTCCAGATTTCCTCTTTTTGAATGTGACAGGGTTCTAAAGAGGGAACCAAACAAATTGGTCCCAGTTGCTCACAACCCGTGAGGCAACAATTCTGCGCACGGCTGAACTTTGCTGTTCTTTTTTTCTTTGAAATCTTCAAACTCTCCATACTTGCCTATCACTAACTCTCAAATGATTAAAATATATATATTTTTATTCTAACTTTTACAGAAGTGTACCGTGTTTCTATTATCGAGTGGGTTTGATTGACAGCACATACAGTATCTAAAAAAAAGTGAGTACACCCCTCACATTTTTGTAAATATTTAATGATAGCTTTTCATGTGATAACACTGAAGATATGACACTTTTCTATTATGTAAAGTAGTGAGTGTACGGCTTATATAACAGTGTAAATTTGCTGTCCCCTCAAAATAATTCAACACACAGCCATTAATGTCTAAACCGCCAGCAACAAAAGTGAGTACACCCCTAAGTGAAAATGTCCAAATTGGGCCCAATTAGCCATTTTCCCTCCCCAGTGTCATGTAAATTGTTAGTGTTACAAGGTCTCATGTGTGAATGAGGAGCAGGTCTGTTAAATTTGGTGTTATCGCTCTCACTCTCTCATACTGGTCACTGGAAGTTCAACATGGCACCTCATGGCTAGGGATGAGCTTCGTGTTCGAGTCGAACCCATGTTTGACTCGAACATCGGCTGTTCGATCGTTCGCCGAATTGCGAACGATATGGGCCGTTTGCGTCAAATTCGTGTGGCGCGTCACGGCCCATAATTCACTGCGGCATTGCAGTGCATTGCTTGCTGATGATTGGCCAAGCATGCACTATGACCCGCATGCTTGGCCAATCACAGCGCCGCCTTAACAGAGAGCCATAATTGGCCAAAGCCAAGGAGGCTTTGGCCAATTATGGCTCAGGGGATTTAGTACACGCCCCACACTATATAAGGCCGCCTGCACGGCGGCCCTGTGCAGTGTGTTCCGGTGTGCTTAGAGAGAGAGAGAGACAGTGTCATTTCATTTGAGTTAGCTAGATTAGGCAGGACAGTCAGTCAGTTAGCTGCACTTAAAGTGTATTGTGTATATATATGCATCCCAGGTGTTGCATATATATATATATATATATATATATATATACACTGTATTCAGTTTAGCTAGATCCGTTCCTGTTATCTTCTAGACTATTTACATTTAATGCAGTGCGTCCTGCTCACAGTGTTCAGCTAGATCCGTTCCTGTTATATTCCTACTGACAGGCAGGCTTGTCTTGTTACAGTATTTTGAAGAAAATTACTGGTGTTCTTTTGATCCTTTTAGTACCACAGTCAGGCAGCTAGACTATTTACATTTAGTGCAGTGCGTCCTGCTCACAGTGTTCAGCTAGATCCGTTCCTGTTATCTTCTTACTGACAGGCAGGCTTGTCTTGTTACAGTATTTTAAAGAAAATTACTGGTGTTCTTTTGATCCTATTAGTACCACAGTCAGGCAGCTAGACTATTTACAGTTAGTGCAGTGCGTCTTGCCCACAGTGTTCTGCTAAACCTACAAGTAAGTGGGGTGCGTCCTGCTCACAGTGTTCAGCTAAACCTACAAGTTAGTGGGGTGCGTCCACCTCACAGTATTCAGCTAAACCTACAAGCTAGTGGGGTGCGTCCTGCTCACAGTGTTCAGCTAGATCCGTTTCTGTTATCTTCTTACTAACAGGCAGGCTTGTCTTGTTACAGTAAATACAGCTACCTGAAAAAAATTGCTGGTGTTCTTTTGATCCTATTAGTACCACAGTCAGGCAGCTAGACTATTTACAGTTAGTGCAGTGCGTCCTGCTCACAGTGTTCTGCTAAACCTACAAGTTAGTGGGGTGCGTCCTGCTCACAGTGTTCAGCTAAACCTACAAGTTAGTGGGGTGCGTCCACCTCACAGTGTTCAGCTAAACCTACAAGCTAGTGGGGTGCGTCCTGCTCACAGTGTTCAGCTAGATCCGTTCCTGTTATCTTCTTACTGACAGGCAGGCTTGTCTTGTTACAGTAAATACAGCTACCTGAAGAAAATTGCTGGTGTTCTTTTGATCCTATTAGTACCACAGTCAGGCAGCTAGACTATTTACAGTTAGTGCAGTGCGTCCTGCTCACAGTGTTCTGCTAAACCTACAAGTTAGTGGGGTGCGTCCTGCTCACAGTGTTCAGCTAAACCTACAAGTTAGTGGGGTGCGTCCACCTCACAGTGTTCAGCTAAACCTACAAGCTAGTGGGGTGCGTCCTGCTCACAGTGTTCAGCTAGATCCGTTCCTGTTATCTTCTTACTGACAGGCAGGCTTGTCTTGTTACAGTATTTTAAAGAAAATTGCTGGTGTTCTTTTGATCCTATTAGTACCACAGTCAGGCAGCTAGACTATTTACAGTTAGTGCAGTGCGTCCTGCTCACAGTGTTCTGCTAAACCTACAAGTTAGTGTGGTGCGCCCTGCTCACAGTGTTCAGCTAAACCTACAAGTTAGTGGGGTGCGTCCACCTCACAGTGTTCAGCTAAAGCTACCTGTAGAAGGTTGGTGGTGTTCTCATACTACAGGCAGGCAGTTGATTTTGCTAGCTGCAGTATCAGTACATATATATATATATATATATATATATATATATCCCAGCTTAGTGCAGCTACAGGCCATTAGTATGTCTGGAAGGCCAAGAAGGAGAGGCAGACAGTCACAAGCCAATAAGAGAGGGCAAGCAGGCTCTGTGTCTAGTGCTGGTCGTGGAGACGGTGCATCCTCATCAGCACGTGGCCATGGGACACGCTTGGCCTTTTTTTCGGCAGCTGGCCATGTTGAGCCGCAACATGCGGAAGACTTGGTCGAGTGGATGACCAAGCCGTCCTCATCCTCCTCATCCTCTCTCACCCATGCCCAGGGTACTTTGTCTGGCAAAGCAGCGGCCTCTTCCCTTGGCTCAATGTCATCAGTGACTCCTTCCCTAGCCCCACCATGTCCTCCTGAGGAGTCCCTCGAACTGTTTGACCACAGTGTTGGGTACATGCTCCAGGAGGATGCCCAGCGTTTGGAAGGCTCTGATGATGATACTGAGCTCGATGAAGGCAGTAACACGAGCACGGACAGAGGGGGTGCCCAAGAAGGACAGCAATCTGGCAGTCATGCTCCCCCTGCTGCAGCATACTGCCAGGTTTGCTCCAGTGATGAGGAGGGAGGGGATGATGAGGTCACTGACTCAACGTGGGTGCCTGATAGGAGAGAGGAGGAGGAGGAGGAGGAGGCAGCACATCACCAACGAGGCAGGATGCCCTCCAGGGGCCAGCCTAAGGGCAGCACATTGACTGCATCACACCCCAAAGCTCCACATGTGCAGGGCGCTGCAGTCTCTGCGCGTTATTCAAAAAGTTCTTTGGTGTGGGCCTTTTTTGAGACGAGTGCATCAGATCGCACCGCTGCTATTTGCAACATATGTCTCAAGCGTATCTCGTGTGGCCAAAACATCTCCCGCTTGGGTACCACATGCTTGACCAGACATATGTTAACCTGCCATGCAGTTCGTTGGCAAGCGTATCTAAAAGACCCACACCAAAGAACAAAGAGGACCTCTGCTTGCTCCTCATCAGCTGAGATTTCCAACCCCACTAGACCTTCAGTCCTCTCTGAGACCTGCACTGAGAGGAATGAAGGTGTAGAATTAGGTGTGTCACAGCCACGTACTTGTGGGCAATCTGATTTTGGTACACCGACGTCAGATTGTACCAGGCAAATTTCCCTGCCCCAGCTGCTGCACCGCCGAAAGAAGTTTGCTCCCAGCCATCCACATGCCCAACGGTTGAATGCTAGCTTGGCAAAATTGCTAGCACTTCAACTGCTGCCTTTTCAGTTGGTAGACTCTGCCCCCTTCCGTGAGTTTGTGGAATGTGCGGTTCCTCAGTGGCAGGTACCCAAACGCCACTTTTTCTCACGGAAGGCAATTCCGGCTCTCTACCAGCATGTGGAAGGCAATGTCCATGCCTCGCTGGACAGGGCGGTCAGCGGTAAGGTGCATATTACCGCTGACTCATGGTCCAGCAGGCATGGACAGGGACGTTACCTAAGTTTCACGGCGCATTGGGTGACTCTGCTGGCAGCTGGGAAGGATGCAGGACAAGGTGCAGTAGTGTTGGAGGTTGTTCCGCCACCACGCCTCCAAAATGCTAATGATTGTGACACACCTCTCTCCTCCACCCCCTCCTCTTCTTCTTCCTCCATGGCCTCTTCCTCGGAACCAGTGGTGCTCCGTAGTCGTTCAAGGGGCTACGCAAGTATGCAGGCCAAAAGATGCCATGCGGTGCTTGAGCTGGTGTGCTTGGGGGACAGGAGCCACACTGGGGCAGAGGTTCTGTCAGCTCTGCAGGGGCAGGTTCAGAGGTGGTTGACGCCACGCCAACTTAAGGCAGGAATGGTGGTTTGCGACAATGGCACCAACCTCCTCTCTGCCCTCCGACAGGGACAAATGACCCATGTGCCCTGTTTGGCTCACGTCCTTAACTTGGTGGTGCAGCGGTTCTTGGGCAGGTACCCGGGCTTACAGGATGTCCTGAGGCAGGCCAGGAAAGTCTGTGTGCATTTCCGCCGGTCATATAATGCCAGTGCTCGGCTGACGGACCTCCAAAAGGAGTTTAACCTGCCCAAGAACCGCCTAATCTGTGACATGCCCACCAGGTGGAACTCAACGTTGGCCATGCTGCAGCGGCTGCACACGCAGCAGAGGGCCATCAATGAGTACCTGTGCGACTATGGCACCAGGACAGGGTCAGGGGAGCTTGTTTTTTTTTCCCCACGCCAGTGGGCCATGATCAGGGATGCATGCACTGTCCTGTCACCATTTGAGGAGGCCACGAGGATGGTGAGCAGTGACAGTGCATGCATCAGTGACACTGTCCCCCTTGTCCACCTGTTGGAGCACACGCTGCGTGGAATAATGGACAGGGCACTTGAGGCAGAACAGAGGCAGGAAGAGGAGGACTTCCTTAGCTCTCAAGGCCCCCTTTATCCATACAGTGTTCCTGCGTGCCCGCCGATCACACAGGAAGAGGACGAGGAGGAAGAGGAGGAGGAGGAGGAAGATTGTGTCAGTATGGAGGTGGAGCCTGGCACTCAGCATCAGCAGCAGTCTTTAAGGGATCAGTCCCAAGAAACACATGGACTTGTACGTGGCTGGGAGGAGGTGGCTGCGGACCATGTCGTCCTTAGTGACCCAGAGGACTCCGGACCGAATGCCTCAGCAAACCTACGCTGCATTGCCTCCCTGATCCTGCAAAGCCTGCGTAAGGATCCTCGTATTCGTGGTATCAAGGAGAAGGACCAATACTGGCTGGCAACCCTCCTTGATCCACGTTACAAGGGTAAGGTTGCGGACCTTATCTTGCCATCGCAGAGGGAGCAGAGGATGAAACATCTTCGGGAGGCTTTGCAGAAAGGTCTGTGCAACGCGTTCCCAGAGACTGGGAGGTTACAAACTCCTGTTTCTGGACAACGTGTTGCTGAGGCTTCGGTCAGTCAAAGAAGGAGCGGTGGAGAAGGTGGCCGTCTGACCGATGCGTTCAGACAATTTTTTGGTCCGCAGCCCCAAGGTATGATCGGTTCCAGCAACCATCGCCAGCGTCTGTTTTACGTGGTGCAGGAATACCTAGGGGCAAGATCAGACTTGGACACCTTTCCCACCGAAAATCCTCTGGGTTACTGGGTCTTGAGGATGGATCACTGGCCAGAGCTTGCACAGTATGCAATTGAGCTACTGGCCTGTCCTGCATCCAGCGTTCTTTCGGAACGCACATTCAGTGCTGCTGGAGGCGTGGTAACCGATCACAGGGTGCGTCTGTCCACTGACTCGGTCGATCGACTGACCTTCATAAAAATGAATGAGTCTTGGATCACCACCAGCTACCAAGCACCTGATGCTGATGTAACCGAATAATTTTTTTTGAAATCTCAGATCCCTTCAAAGACTGCCTATGCTGAGTGACTATCCCTGAGTAATTATCCTCTTCCTCCTCAATCATCACGCTGATAGCTTGTAAGAACATTTTTGGTTCTGGGTGCCACCACCAGTGCCTAAGGCACAATTTTTCAGCCCCTGTTTAACAGGGGCGTGTAATTACGATTTTTTGATGTAATACTTTGCAGCAGGGCTCGTTCCTGCATTCCAACTAGAGTGTCTGTGAGGGGTTGCAGTGTTGTGGCACCAGCACCAGTGCCTAAGGCCCAATTTTTCAGCCCTTGTTTAACAGGGGCGTGTAATTACAATTTTTGATGCAATACTTTGCAGCAGGGCTCGTTCCTGCATTCCAACTAGAGTGTCTGTGAGGGGTTGCAGTGTTGTGGCACCAGCACCAGTGCCTAAGGCCTAATTTTTCAGCTCCTGTTCAACAGGGGCATGTAATTACAATTCTTGATCTAATATTTCACAGCAGAGCCCTGTGAGGGCTTACAGTGTTGTGGCCACAGCAACACCTAAGGCCCAAATTTCTGCTGAGTATATAGGGCAGGACCCTACTTTCAAACAACTAACTTACAAACGACTCCTACTTGCAAACGGAAGGAGACAACAGGAAGTGAAGGGAAGGGAAATTCTCTCCTGTAAGAGTTAATATGGGAAAAACATTTCTCCTTTCCACTGATGCTTTCCAATCCATTGGGACAAAAAGTGAGGTGAAATCTTCTGAAGAGGAGGAAAGACAGCAAAACAAATGTCACAGGGGTGATAACCCTTCCCTATGTTTTCCAAAAAGCTTAAAAAAGATTTTTTGGCTGGAGCTAAACACGTTAAAAATGTACCCGTTCAAAATTACAAAGAGATTCTACTTAACAACAAACCTACAGCCTGTATACTGCTGTTCAGAGTATATAGGGCCTGGTGGCCCCAAACCTTTCCTTATTTTAATTTGGGTGCGGGGTTCCCCTTAATATCCATACAAGACCCAAAGGGCCTGGTAATGGACTGGGGGGTACCCATGCCGTTTGTCTCACTGATTTTCATCCATATTGCCAGGACCCGACATTACATTAAACCCGCAAGCAGTTTTAAATGAGATTTTTTCCTTTAAAAATGACATTTGGTGCAGGGACTGTTCTAAACACGGGAAACACGCGTCACTTTACAGGCATACTATAGACACCCCTCAGGTACGATATTTAAAGGAATATTTCACTTTTTTTTTTTTTACTTTAAGCATCATTAAAATCACTGCTCCCGAAAAAAACGGCCGTTTTTAAAAGTTTTTTTTGCATTGATACAAGTCCCCTGGGGTAGGACCCGGGTCCCCAAACCCTTTTTAGGACAATACCATGCAAATTAGCCTTTAAAATGAGCACTTTTGATTTCGAACGTTCGAGTCCCATAGACGTCAATGGGGTTCTAACGTTCGTGCCAACTTTCGGTCCGTTCGCAGGTTCTGGTGCGAACCGAACCGGGGGGTGTTCGGCTCATCCCTACTCATGGCAAAGAACTCCCTGAGGATCTGAAAAAAAGAATTGTTGCTCTACATAAAGATGGCCTAGGCTTTAAGAAGATTGCCAAGACCCCGAATCTGAGCTGCAGCACAGTGGCCAAGACCATACAGCAGTTTAACAGGACAGGTTCCACTCAGAACAGGCCTCACCACGGTCGACCAAAAAAGTTGAGTGCATGTGATCAGCACCATATTTAGAGGTTGTCTTTGGGAAATAGACGTATGAGTGCTGCCAGCATTGCTGCAGAGGTTGAAGGGGTGGGGAGTCAGCCTGTCAGTTCTCAGACCATACGCCGCACACTGCATCAAATTGGTCTGCATGGCTGTCGTTCCAGAAGGAAGCCTGCAAACAGTTTGCTGAAGACAAGCAGACTAAAAACATGGATTACTGGATCCATGTCCTGTGGTATGATGAGACCAACATAAACTTATTTGGTTCAGATGGTGTCAAGCGTGTGTGGCGGCAACCAGGTGAGGCATACAAAGACAAGTATGTCTTGCCTACAGTCAAGAATGGTGGTGGGAGTGTCATGGTTTGGGGCTGCATGAGTGCTGCTGACACTGGGGAGCTACAGTTCATTGAGGGAACCATGAATGCCAATATGTACTGTGACATACTGAAGCAGAGCATGATCCCCTCTCTTCGGAGACTGGGCCACAGGGCAGTATTCCAACATGATACCTACCCCAAACACACCTCCAAGACGACCACTGCCTTGCTAAAGAAGCTGAGGGTAAAGGTGATGGACTGACCAAGCATGTCTCCAGACCTAAACCCTATTGAGCATCTGTGGGGCATCCGCAAACAGAAGGTGGAGGAGCGCAAGGTCTCTAACATCCACCAGCTCCGTGATATCGTCATGGAGGAGTGGATGAGGACTCCAGTGGCAACCTGTGAAGCTCTGGTGAACTCCATGCCCGAGAGGGTTAAGGCAGTGCTGGAAAATAATGGTGGCCACACAAAATATTGACACTTTGGGCCCAGTTTGAACCTTTTCACTTAGGGGCATACTCACTTTTGTTGCCAGAGGTTTAGACACTAATGGCTGTGTGTTGAGTTATTTTGAGGGAAAAGCAAATTTACACTGTTATACAAGCTGTACGCTCACTACTTTACATTGTAGCAAAGTGTCATTTCTTCATTGGTGTCACATAAAGATATATCATAAAATATTTACAAAAATGTGAGGGGTGTACTCACTTTTGTGAGATACTGTGTGTGTGTGTGTCTTGAATTTAGCCTTTAAAATAACGAGATAGTGAGCTAATCCCATTTGTATCTCTAGCTTGCTGTTGAACAATATATTATAATATATATATACACATGGAAAGATATGTAATAAAATATTTACAAAAATGTGAGGGGTGTACTCACGTTTCTGAGATACTGCATATATATTTAGTTTATTAATATGTTATCATTTCTTTTTATATTAATAAAAAAAAATGTTTTCTATATTTTCATTAAAATTGCATTTTTATTCATATTTATATATTTTTGTTTTTTCATATGGTTCAAACTCATGGACAGTTCTATTTCTATTATACAGGAGAATCTCAATTCACATTTTTTTAATTATTATTTATTATTCAATGTTATAATTTTTTAAAAGTGTTATTTGAATGATTTCTTTATATTTACATTGATTTTTAAATTTTATGAATGGTGTATAGCTGGTCGACAGATGCAGGATCAACCATTTCACTATATACCCGTTCATAAGAAAAAAAACCACATCTGAATATTATAAATAAAGGGGTGTCTATACATTTGTGATTGGTAGACTTTATATTTTATTTTTTTATTTTATTAGGAAGTGTATTTTGTGCTTGGTGTTTTACTTTCACATTAACAAAAGTGTAATCTCAAGATTTCTCTAGAGATTACAGCTTTGCATTCACAGTCCTGAAAGCGTTGTGGACGTTTGCAGATCGCATCTCTTCTGAAGAGAAGCGATCTACACAGCTTCATAAACTGTAACTCAAGAGTAGAAGAGTTTACTTTGAGAAGTCCAGGGATCTGCTCAGCAGGGATTTTATGATGCTTCATAAATGGACACCTTAGTACTTAGACTATATGCATCAGTTATGAAATCGCACACTGCCATCTTGAGGATAAATGTGGAAGAATTTGCAAAATTTTCACTAACTTTTTTAAAGTCTTAATTTAAAACCTAAAACCCAAATAGATGATATTTAGTTTGTGTATCATGCTTTTTTTCCCCTTTTCTTTATTTTTACTACTGTTGCGCCTTCCTTTATCCTTTACTTGCATTCAAGTGCTGCTGATCTCCAGCTACTTCATTGCTCTGGACCATTCCTTTGCTATCTGTGTAGACATGGCTGCCTGTAGTCTCAACGTAGGGCACAAAAAAAGGTGACATAGCAGGAGCACAATTGGGAGGCAGTTGTCACTTATAACAGGTACATAAAATGCTTGAACAAGAACCGTCGTAAACAGAATGACTAGGTATTGCTTTAATAAAAACAGCAGATACAGAAAGATTAAAAATAATCTTTGGAGCAACATTAACACTTTAAAGGTCAGAATGAGTTTAGAAATACTTTAATAGCGGTCATATCAATGGCAATCTTCAGAGTTGTTGCTTTCGAGGCCGTGTACCTGTAACCCGCATGGATATCACATTGGGAGCAGAGGCTGTGCATGCAGCCTCTGTGTCCCCATTGACAGCTATGGGTCTGGCGGCACAGAGATGCATGCAACGCCTTTGCATCCGTGTCGGTAATCACAGCCCTGCACAGGGTGCAGATTAACTACTTCCCATAAACCGCCGTCATTGTACATCGGTACTTTGACGTAGAATATCGGGGTTATGGCAGCAGATTGCTGCCATAACCCCTGTATTTTCTTCAATGGCGGGTGGTCCTCTTTCAGATAAAAGTCTCTGCAGTGGATTCACTGCAAGATCACTTTTATCTGTGGCGGGAGAGGTAACCCCCCCCCTCCCGCCGCAGGCTTTCCGGAGCCATCAGTAACGGCAGAGACGATCCGATGCTGTCCCCTCAGTAGTGTGGAGCCGAGTGAGGGACAGATGGCCCCCACTCGGCTCCATAACATTGGATGACGGAAGCAATGTCAAACGTCATTTTCGCCCAACGGTCTTAAAAGGGAAATTTTTTTTTTGTTTTAAAGAAAAAAAAAAAAGACATTTATTTATTTAAATTTTTTTTATTGCATTTAAGTGTAAATATGAGATCTGAGGTCTTTTTGACCCCAGATCTCACATTAAAAAGGTCCTGTCATGCTTTTTTTTCTATTACAAGGGATTTACATTCCTTGTAATAGGAATAAAAGTTACCCCAATTTTTTTTTTTTAAAGGACAGTGTACAAATAAAAAATAAAAAGTAAAATAAATAATAATAAAATACATAAAAACTTAAAGCACCCCGTCCCGCCGAGCCTGCGCACAGAAGCCCGCAGTCATGCCCGCATATGAAAACAGTGTTCAAACCACACATGAGGTATTGCCACGATCGTTAGAGCAAGAGCAATAATTCTAGCCAAAGACCTCCTCTGTAACTCAAAACTGGTAACCTGTAGAAATTTTTAAGGGTCAAATTTTGTCGCCATTCCACGAGCGGGTGCAGTTTTAAAGCGTGACACGTTGGGTATCAATTTACTCAGCATAACTTTATCTTTCACAATATAAAAAAAAATGGGCTAACTCTACTGTTGTCTTATTTTTTAATTCAAAAAAGTGTATTTTTTTCCCCATAAATTGCACTTGTAAGACCGCTGCACAAATACGGTGTGACATAAAGTATTGCAACGACCGCCATTTTATTCTTTAGGGTGTCTGAAAAAAAAAAAATAATAATAATATATATATATATATATATATATATATATATATATATATATATATATATATATATATATATAATGTTTGGGGGTTCTAAGTAATTTTCTAGCAAGTAAAAATGATTTTAACTTGTAGACATGTTTGAAAAATAAAGATTGAAGATAGGAGAGCTACACAGTTTGTTTTTATCTACAGACACCCCTCTTATCTGCATAGCTGTTTTTTTGGTAGAGGTGAACTAACCAACTAACCCTTTAACTTTTTTTTTTCCCATATGAGATGAACACTTTTACTTCCATTGTAGGATTTGCTAATGATAAATGAGAACTTGTAAAAATAGGTTTAACCACTTACAATACCAGGCACTTTCATCTCCTTCCTGACCAGGCCAATTTTGAGCTTTCAGCACTGTCCCACTTTGAATAACAATTGTGCTGTCATGCAACACTCTACCTATATGACATTTTTATGATTTTTTTTTTTCACACAAATAGAGCTTTCTTTTGGTGCTATTTAATCCCCACTGGGTTGTTTTTTTGGTGAACAAACGAAAAAAAAAATGAAAATCTTGAAAAAAAATGTTTGTTTTTTTTAGTTCCTGTTAAAAAATGTTGCAAATAAGTAATTTTTCTTCTTCATGGATGTGCACCTGACGATCAGTGTAAATTATGTGCAGACGGGCTTGCTGGTTAACGGCTTTCCTTTCCTCCCGCAGACACAGCATGGGAGGAAAGGACTGACGATTACCGGCAAATCTGTTTACATGTGATCAGCTGTGATTGGACACAGCTGATCACATGGTAAAAGGCCGTTATGATTGGCCCTTTACCCCAATCTGTGATCAGCTGTGTTCAAAGGACACAGCGTTCACAGAACACACCTGATGCATGCCGCAGGTGGTGGGGTTCCTGGGAGGACGTCTATTGACGCCTTCCCAGAACTGAACGACCGCGTTGTAGCCGTCTTTCGGCTATAGCGCAGTTGGCAAGTGGTTAAGGACACTTTAACCTTAACCTCAGAAGGATTTGTAAATTCTCATCATCCACCTCTGGCCATTCTGCATAATCTTGAAAATGCCTTTAAGAATATCAGCAAGGCACAAATGTAGAGAAACATTAATAAGTATCATATAGAGCCCCTGTGCATATAAATGACAATTTATATATAAGTATTTAGGCTTGTAAACCATCTAGGACCCATTCAAGTCTGTTCACATGTAAAGGCAGCCCATTCTTTTTTTGATGAATGCAAGGCTTCCTCTGATTGGCCTGGGTGGACAGATGACATCCTATTCTAGGTTTAGAGCATGCGGGGGCTTAGGCAAGCTTCCAATGCATTACACAATGCAACACGGGCATCTCTCATTGGTAAAAGCAAGAAGGACACACCAGCCTAGTGCATTACCAATGGTAAGATGGTTTACACTTGAAATGTGTCAATGTCTGCTCTGAGTGTCATTTGTGTCTTGAGCTACAAATTTAGGTCTGGTTCACACCTATACAAGTTGCAGTTTGCATATACCAGGTGCATTTTGCATTTTTCAATACACGTTTTTGATCCATTGAAGCCTATGGAACCAAAAACCAGAAAGAAGTCCCTGGCCCTTTCCATGAAATGCATAGATGTGAACATGACCCATAGGAAACCATGGTAAATAGACTGTAGTGTGTTTGTGCAAAACTGAAAATGCACTAAAAAAATGCATAGGTTTGAACCGGGTCTTAGGCTACATTTGGTGTCACCTTCTGGTCCATGTTATGTGCTTTACACTCATCTGGCTTTGTGACTATAATGGTGTGTGCTTTACATACTTTTTTTTTAAATTTAAATAATCTATTTTTTTTTCCTCTGTTACAAAAAAACATTGCTTTAAAACAGTGAATGACACTTTACATGTACCTTACACAAATCTATTAATACATTGTATTCCCTCTTCACACCCCACCACCAACACCGTCCAATCCATTATTTAAACATTCTTATCTAATATTTCTCTGCCCAGAGAAGGCTAGATCAGGAATACAAGCCAAAGAAGGGATTAAAGTGGGGATAGGCGGGGGGGGGGGGGGGGCGAGGTAAACGGAAAGAGGATCTTCTTCCAACTTCCTCCCTCCCCAATCCCCCTCCCTCACAAGGGGCAACCCATCTCGTCCAACCAGGGTTTCCACATTTTCACAAACTTCCTATAATTGCAGCGTCTATTCAACACCACCTTCTCCCTCCAAACTGTTGCGTTTACTGTCTTAACCCATATTTAAACTGACGGGGGGCCTTGAGCCTGCCAGTATTGTGTAAACTGTTTTCTCGCCTGGAATAAACATCTCAACACCGCATCTATAGTACCCGTAGGTACTCTATCTTCCTCCATGCATCCCAACAGGCACGTCCTGACTTCTGGTATTAGTGTGGTCCCGAAAGTTTTATTTATTCTATCCACTATCCCTACCCAGTATCGGAACAGCTTTGGGGATCTCTACATCATGTGACTAAGATCGCATCGCCCTGTGGCCACTAGGGGGCGTTCACACGCGCCACCCGCTCGCCCCCCCGAGCCGATGCGAGTGCTCACGGTCACGATCACCTCCAGGCTCCCGCGATCGCTCGGGGCACACGGAGAACCCGGGATCTGTGTGTGTAAACACACAGTTTCCAGTTCTCTGAGGGGAGAACAGATAGATCTCGTCTGTTCATACAGAGTATGAACAGGGATCTGTCATCTCCCCTGCACAGTCCCCTCCCCTTTCAGTTCGAACACAAACTAGGAAACACATTAACCCCTTGATTGCCCCCTAGTGTTAACCCCTTCACTGCCAGTGACATTTTTACAGTAATCAATGCATTTTCTATAGCACTGATCGCTGTATTAATGCCAACGGTCCCAAAAATGTGCCAAAATTGTCTGATGTGTCCGCCATATTGTCGCAGTCCTGATAAAAAAAAAAAAAGAATAATAAAAATGCCATAAAACTATCACCTATTTTGTAGACGCTATAACTTTTGCGCAAACCAATCAATATACGCTTATTTCGATTTTTTTACCAAACATATGTAGAAGAATACATATCGGCCTAAACTGAGGAAAAAATTTTTTTTATATATTTTTGGGGGATATTTATTACAGCAAAAAGTAAAAAACAATGCGTTTTTTTCAAAATTGTCGCTCTTTTTCTGTTTATAGCGCAAAAAAAAAACGCAGAGGCGATCAGATGCCACCAAAAGAAAGCTCTATTTATGGGAAAAAAAGGACGTCAATTTTGTTTGGCTGCAATGTCGCACGACCGCGCAATTGTCAGTTAAAGCGACGCAGTGCCGAATCGCAAAAAGTGCTCTGGTCAGGAAGGGGGTAAAATCTTCCGGGGCTGAAGCGGTTAATAACCAGACCTGAAAACCGTCCGAACTCCCCAACCATATGTATCACCGCATTCAAGAATGTTTCAACATCCCCGAGAAAGAATAAAACATTGTCTGCATACAACGCTATCTTGTCCTCCCCAGCCCTCCTCTGGAATCCCTGTATGCCCGACGTTGATCTAGTCTTTATTGCTAATGGCTCCATTGCGAGGGTAAACAATAAAGCCGACAAGGGACATCCTTGTCTTGTCCTCCTCTCCAGCTGAAACATCTCAGAATATTCGTTGTTAATTTTTATTTTTGCTCTTGGTTCATTATAAAGTGTTTTTATCCATCCAATAAAGGAGGGTCCAAATCCAGATTTCTCCAGGACCCACCATAGGTAATCCCACTCCAAGCTACCAAGAGCCTTGGTCGCGTCCAAGGACAATATAGCTCTAGAGCCCTCGCTCTCTGTTGGAATCTGCATGTTTAAATACACTCTTCTAATGTTGATGCTAGTTGACCTATTCGGGATAAATCCCAATTGATCTGGGTGTATTTTTGAATGCAGCTATTTAATCTGGTTGCTAACACTTTGGCCAATATTTTGACGTCGGAGCATAATAATGATATTGGGCAATAAGAGGATACGTCCATCTGATCCTTCCCCTCTTTATGTAGTACTGTTATTGAAGGTTATGACATTGAGGAAGGTAGCCTCCCCTCTACTGCCGCCCACGGTCATGCTTTTTGTTTATCAAGCCATATCCTCCATTTTTCTAAGGTTAGGTCCACATATTGTTTCTCTGCCTGTATCGCTTCTTTCTTGATGTTCCTCTCACATTCCCTTGATTTCCCCTTGATCCTTGCCACCTGTTGGATTAATAAGCCTCTGCATTCTAATAAATGGTACCATTGGTAATTCACTAGGCCTGTGTGCCCTTCTTGCTTTTTTTATTGTCCAGAATTTGGGACCCCCTTCTCCTACAAGGGCTGCAAAGCTTGGAGGCTACCTGGTGACCATTGGAAAATCCAAGCCTACGAGAATATCCAACAAGTTGTGTTTTCCAGTTGCTTGCCACTGATTTATTGCACTGGAGCACAGAGGAATTGTCTTGGTATATGTACTGGTCTCTCATTGGTGGCTGCATTGCATTGTGTGTGGGATGTGGCAGTCATGTGAAAGCTTTAATTTGATAGAATGCTGAAGTTTGCATAACAATTTGGGAATTTTACTTCAACAGACATTTGTCTGAATACCCGTTGGTTGTTGCTTTCAAGCCCAAATCCACCCACATTAAAGAAAAAAGCAAAACTCGAAAATATTACTCACCTACACCATCACTTTCCCCCATGGGCAGTATTCTTCATTTAACTCGCTTCCTGTGAGCCCAGGTCATCATAGACAGATACCCCCTTCAGTATGATTCATCTTGTTGGCCAATGCTCAAAGTATAATGCTACAGAAAATGTTACCGACTTCAACATGAGGACTATCATATGTAGCAATGTGGACTGCCGACTCTGGAGAAGAGGAAAGACTGAAGATCATCACATGGACAGGCGTGACTGATTTATTTAAAGTGGAAGTAAACTCTCTCCCACCACTTTAGCACATATAAATCAGCATTAAAAGCACTAATAATCGCTATACTCAGATGTCACCTTACTTGCTCAGTTTGCTTGTAATCCATCCCGATATCTGTAATGATGTCACCGGCGCATGCGTATCTCTCCCTCGATTCACGGCACGCTCTTTGTGCCGTCAGTCCACTGAACAGTATGCCGTGACCGTCATATCCGCTCCCTGCGGCACTGCGCTCCAATACCGCCGAACTACATTCTCAACCTCAGGAACTAGAAGGAGGCTTGGCTGAGAAAGGATCGCACATGCGCGAGTTTATAGTAAGGGCTGCATGAGAGGGCAGAAGTATTTTATACTACAGACACAGAAAACAACAATTAATAATGGTGCTGGCTTATCCTGGGAAAAACAAAATTTATAAACATCCTAAACACAGTAAGGAACATGCGATTGGTGCTAAATTATATTGTATAATGTATTATAATTTAATATAATGGTCTGATTGAAAAGCAGCATAAGAGGGGGAAAGTTTCCTTCCGCTTTAAAGGGTAAGGCCACCCAGAACTACAGAAAATGCAGCCTCCTGCACATAGGGAAAAACAAATTTCACTAGCAGGTAGGGGGGTGGTAAAATCCTGTGATTGGGCTGCCTTTTTAACACCCTTCAACCACTCCCCTGTTTAACTAGAAATTTAGTGGCTGGGTGTGTACACATGCCACAACCGTGATGCTTTGCTTCACGGCAGGAAATATAAATGCCCCCCCCAAACGCAACTTATTCCAGTTAACGCTACAACTGCCCCACAACTGGTTGAACGCAATGCAGCATTGAGGGGGTGAGGAGGAGATACAATGCTTTCTTACGATCCACATCGCTTTTCATAGGCAATCGACAGGTGATAAGGAGGTGATGCAACGCCATCACCACCTGTTTTAACCCAATTTTTGCCAACAAATGTGCCACAACTGCATGCATTGCACGCAGTTGTGGGGCATTTGCGGTGCTTCCCCGGTTCAACAGGCTTGTCACCTGCTGATCGCTACATGTCAGGTGGTTTTTACCATGGGCATGAAGTCAAGTACTGCAACTGGAGCATGCAAATACCCCTGGCCACTGCCTATTGCACCTTAATTGGATGGTAAAAATGTATTTCAACTGAACATTTTTACTGCCTCCCCCAACCGCACATCTAAATGTGACCTCAAGACTTCAAGAAAGCTGCTTGAAACTTGCTGTTTGCACTACACTTATTCAAGCTGATGCCTAAATGAACTAGGCCTTAATTATGGGCTGTATATGTACATTTTGCTATTGTCACTGCCTGAAATCAATCTTTACAATCTTGAGTAGACATGTGCATTCGTTTTCGTCCGAATGCATTTTCGTCCGAATTTCAGGTATTTTTGTTATCGTTTTAACAAACAATAACGAAAGTGCAGAGTCCGACAAACGAAAGATCCGACATAAACAAATGCTTTATTTTCGTTTTCGTTGCTACAACAGTTCGATATAGATAGGAGATTCAACATGATGATGACAATAACAATCTGTGTCCATCAAACCTGTGGTCGAATGTGCCTAACCTTAACTCTATTAGTCCAAGATTATTCTACATAGAGAGAAAAGATTCGACGTAGAGAGAAAAGATTCGACGTAGAGAGAAAAGATTCGACGTAGGGGAGGAAAGATTCGACGTAGGGGAGGAAAGATTCGACGTAGGGGAGGAAAGATTCGACGTAGGGGAGGAAAGATTCGACGTAGGGGAGGAAAGATTCGACGTAGGGAAGGAAAGATTCGACGTAGGGAAGGAAAGATTCGACGTAGGGGAGGAAAGATAAATAAAAATAATGATGATGATGAATGTTATTGGCTGATTGTAACCAAAGAGGTGGAGCAGTAAAATAGCTAGAACTGAGTACACACGTACTTTGGCTTATGGTGTCTGTTGAAAGTTCTAAGAAGATTCGACGGAGCAGGTAATCTATGCGGCGTCGTACAGTTTAGCTGCTCCGTTGAATCTTCTTTGAACATTCGACAGACACCATAAGCCTTCAATGACAGATTCGACCTTAATTTGGATTTTCGGACGAATGCAATTTTTAACGAAAAACGAAATAAATAAAAACGAATTTCGGGAGTAACTAAATATATTTATTTTTGAGACGAAAACGAAATTCCGAAACGAAATACTTCAGTGTGCACATGTCTAATCTTGAGACACCCAATTCTAAAATGTAAAAAATGAAATGAAAAAGTTCTACATAATGCAGCGACACCCATAGGCCCCATTCAGGTCCACCTGTCAGTTTTTTAGGCGGACCTGAATTGAAGCTCCATGCATCTCTATGGAGTGACGGATGTCAGTGGTGACATGTCCGCTGACATCCGATCCGCTAAATGCGGATGCAATTATCCAGGGTTGAGCAACGTGAGTCTCTTGGAATAGTCACAACTTCTAGTCCTAGGGAAAAACGTATCATACAGTCACTTACAACCCCCGTGCCTGTGGATGGGTTTGTTGACCAAGGACTGGGCTTTAAAGCCCTATTCATTATCACTGAATGCAGCACTGCCCTAGGGGAACATTGATAACAACGAATGCTACTTCATCCACAAAATCCACCAAGCACTTAAAGCATTTGTTACCCCAACACTTCATATTCCTGATATGTGGCTGCTGTACCATGTAATTGTATGATAAAGTATCCTGTTCTCTTTCTATTGCTTCCTTTATATGAAATCCTTGGTGTTCCTGCTAGTCCCTCTGCGTTCCTAATAAAAACTGACCACACTAAGCAGTAGAGCACAGCATGGTCAGTTCTCTAGCTATGCTGGAAACACTCAGCGTACTCTCCTCCAATGATCAGAAGTCCTGACACGCCCTCGCTGCACAGCCATTCACATGGCAGACAGGAGAGGTGAGATAGGAGTGGAGTGTGGAAGCGTTCATTGGACATAAAGGGGGCACCTGGGCAGTGCCAAAATACAACACAAAAGCCCCAGCCGGCTTACACTTTTTTTTTTGGAACAACTGCTGATTATGGTCCCCACCCTACGAGAGAATGGGCGAATAATCTACTACCTATCACCATTCAATTGATTCCTAGTGGGGTTTAGTGCCATATGCGTTTTAAAGCTTGCGAGTTGTATTAAACTGAGGGAACGGTAACCTGATCCTGGACAGAGCGGATTACTCTCTACCTTAAAGGCCCTGGCTGGGTTTAAGTCCGTCCACATTGTTTGCTGTTCTGGTAAGGGCAACCTATTACTATGGTGTTTGGGTTCTTCAGTGGGACTGTTAATCAATTCTGTGTACATTGAAGCATTTTTGGTGATCCGGAGTGCTTTCCCTTGAAGAATAATTTGGACTTTTTTATTTGAATTTACTTCAGGATATTTATCTAAAGTTATTTATTGAACATCTAGCACAGTTTATAATTTATTATTCACTGGGAAGCTCAGTGTGCTGCTGCTGCTTCTCCCCCCCAGCTCTTATGCAGCTGAGAACAGAGAGAATGTGATCACTTATAAATAAATAAATAAATAAATAAAAAGGGGAAAAGGTATTTGTGTCATTTTATATCTATACACAAATGTTTTACCTTTCATTTCTATTTTAAACTGTACAAGGTGATCGTTTACAATCACTTTAAGCTTGCCAAGACTTGCCAACTAATAATCTGCTCTTTACAATTTATGGGTGATGGTGACCTCAAGATTCTGGGTCCTAACTGTATTGCGCTTGCCAGGAAGTCCTGCGTTCACTGGCTTACAAGTGCCCGCCACCTCTTGACATGAATCTCTAACAGTGGCGGCCCGTCCATAGGGGGCGCATTTGGTGGGACAGAGGCTGCATTTGGTGGGGCAGAGGCTGCATTTGTGGTGACAGAGGCTGCATTTGGGGGGACAGAGGCTGCATTTGGGGGGACACAGGTTGCATTTGGGGGGACACAGGCTGCATTTGGGGGGACACAGGCTGCATGTAAGAACAGACTCTGCTGGGTCGCTTGATGGCATCTGGTGGCAGGCGACGTGGCTAGTGACACGCTCAGGGTTCCCACTGATTCTGCATTATGGCGAGTTGAATAATTTCATTTTTTATTACAATGTAATAATAGATGCGCTTCAATCATCCTGACACCATAACAACCATGGTGCCAGGATGATTGAAGTGCTAACACCAGGTGTTTGGAGTATCTTTATCTGCTGATTGTTAAACTTTCTAGAATACACATATTTCTATTGTTGTGTAGGATCTGGGCCTGCTGTCCTCTATCCCTCTCTCCCACTCCCTCATTCATTTCAGACGCTAACCACACCACTATTTCACTCAAACCACACCCATTTTCAACAAGTAGGAGAGGTCAAAAAGGTCCTAAAACTTCACCAGCCGCCATTGATCTCTAAGATATCCGTCAATTCATTGATCAAGGATACAGCCGATGGAACCTGAATCTTTCCTGGGAAGAAAAATATTCCTGACAAAATGCATAATAGTGGCGTCCATACCTTTGCAGTAGGGTGCAGTGCTGTAAAGTGTCTGTTACTTTAATACATGTTAAGTGCATTTGCTTGATGCAGTGCCATTCTTTTTACCAGAGAATCTGCATTTTCCTCCGGGGCAGGGTATCATTTTGCCGCTGCTTACTTATGTAAAATTTCATATCACTACTGCCACTCCTTTTATCAATGTCTTCACCTTTCTATTCATTGGGGAGTATGGAAGGCCGTGCCTTAAAAACATGATGTTCTGATTTTAAAGGCAGTTATCTGGGTCATCCCATTCCTGGCCTGCTTAACCGCCCTAATGAATGACAGGACCCAGGAAACACTTAAAACCTACTTAGCCTCTTCAAGGACGACTGACCCTCTTCTACCACTGGTGCAGCCAGGTGTAAGGCAGGGGTGAATTGCTTGGATAAAAGTGGCCACGGAGCCAGGAATAAAGATGGCTGTAATGGGCTTGGGGCCACCTTGGTTAGGAGGAGGGCTAGTTGTGATGCCCTGAATTTATCTGCAGGGCTACAGCCTTGACGTTGCGCTTGGTGTCCGCTGGCATAAGTGGCTGGAGAACTCAATTAGAGACTCACTAACTACTTGTCCATGAAGGGCCATGACTTGCTGGCTCACCGAATCCTTTGTCCTTAGAGAGGTCTCAGCAGCAATATCCCAACTTTTTAGTCTGGTAATAGGTCCACACTGCAGGCCCAGCACTTCTTACCCTTTTGTCACTGTTAGTGTTAAGGGGAGGAGACATATCGACACTCTGTTAAACTTCGCTCCTGGGCGAGACCCGAGTGGCTGGATGAGCCGATGTTCACACTGGGCATGACATGGCAACGCTCTTTAAGCTTGACCTTAAGCCAGAGTGAGAGCGGGTGAGGTTACGTCAGAAGACAAAGGCCACACCCATGGAAAGGCACTCTTTTTCCTCACCAGACTGATGGTCCCCACCTGAGCACATGGAGATTTTAGCTGAAAGTTCCTATTGGAGCAAGGATGACAGCACTACAGAGAAAGGAAGGAGACTCAGAGAAAGAAGAAAACAGATAATAGACATGAGCCCAAATCACCTTCCTCCTCCCCCCAATTCACCTGCAGCATAAGCAAGGGAAAGCAGAAGATGTTTCTAGTGCAAAACCCACTTCACGCATGCGTGAGCCTGGACATGCCATAACAAAGATAGCTGCCACACAAGGCCCTCTGCACAGTGCATGTGTGGATGCCATAGCTGGCCCTGAGACCGTTGACAGCCACAAAACCTGGAGGGAAAAATTACAAAGCCTAATGAAGTTTGAGGTAAGGGAGGAAAAACAAAAAGGGATAGCATTTCTATGGGAGAAAAGAGGCGGCAGCATTAACACCAGTACCAGGATTCAGCTCAGGTGTGCAGAGCAACACATGGAGCATGGCTGCCAACAACCATACACCAGCTCAGGTGTGCAGAGAAACACACACATGATGGACTGCAGCAACCAAACCCCAACTCAGGTGCAAGACATGATCTTCTGATTTCTCTAGTTAGAGAACCTCGTTGGCGCTTATAGCAACCTAAGATGTGGGACTGCGCCTGAGAGATGCTGATCCCAGACACCGATATAGTCGCAACATCATGGCCCTGCGGGTGTAGATCTTGAGGACAAACAGGAGAATGGGGGAGGTTGCTCTAGCTTAACTTTTATATATTTAAACTGGTCCTGTGAGTGGATATAGGAGCGGAGCTATATCACATGTATGCTGCCATGTTGGCGTCAGGAAAAAATATTTAGAAGAGGCTGATAGAAGTAAAAGGGACTTTTTTTGAATTAAGAATACATACTTGAATAAGTGAGTATAATGTCACTTAAAGGGGTATTAAACCCAAAACCGAAAATGTAATATATTGCAGCTTACCAATCATTAGGCGTGAGGGTTGTATTTGTTTTCTTTTTTTAGGCTTTTTTTTCCCCTGTTTTCATCTGGCCAGTACCATACCTCGTGTATTAGTGTGCCCCACTCTGGATTAAGGAGCACAGGGGCACCTTTGGACAGCAGCATTGTCAGTCTGAGGGGAGGGTGGTGTTTGGATACAATAAGAAATTGAAGCTGAACGCCAGCGAACACTTTATAAGCAGTTTCACACTGGGGCGGTGGGGGCGTCGGCGGTACAACAGCGCTATTTTTAGCGCTGCTGTACCGTCGTTCTTGTAGCTGTATTCGGCCGCTAGCAGTGCAGTTTTAACCCCCGCTGGCGGCCGAAAAAGGGTTAAAATCACTCGTACAGCGTGGCTATAGCCGCGGTATTGCCGTGGTATAGCCGCGCTGTCCCATTGATTTCAATGGGCAGGAGCGGTTTAGGAGCGGTGAATACACCGCTCCTTCATCGCTCCAAAGAAGCGGTTTGCAGGACTTTTTTCACCGTCCTGCCAGCGCACCGCTTCAGTGTGAAAGCCCAAGGGCTTTCACACTGAACAAACAGCGGAGGCTGTTTAGGGGCGGTTTGCAGGCGGTATTTTTAGCGCAATACCGCCTGCAAACCACCTCAGTGTGAAAGGGGCTTTACAGTTTTTTTTCTTTCTTTTGGTATAAAGGTTTCTATATAAATAAAAGCTGATCATTGTAAGCACCACGTCAGTGGTAAATGGTTTGTCTCAACACTAACTGCTACATCTGCAGAATAGCTTGTTCTGTTGAAAAAACAATAGACTTATTGGGCTGGCTCACCAGAAAAGAAAGCCTAAAAAAGAAAACTAAGACAGCCACTACATCTAACAATTGATAAGCTGCAATATAACCACTTGAAGAACAAGCCTTTTCTGGCACTTTTTGTTTAAAAGTTTAAATCAGTATTTTTTGCTAGAAAATTAATTAGAACCCCAAAACATTACAGTTGTGCTCATAAGTTTACATACCCTGGCAGAATTTATGATTTCTTGCCCATTTTTCAGAGACTATGAATAACACAAAAACTTTTCTTTCACTCATGGTTACTGTTTGGCTGAAGACATTTATTATCGATCAACTGTGTTTACTATTTTTAAATCATAATGACAACAGAAACTACCCAAATGACCCTGATCAAAAGTTTACATACCCTGGTGATTTTGGCCCGATAACATGCACACAAGTTGACACAAAGGGGTTTGAATAGCTATTAAAGGTAACCATCCTCACCCGTGATCTGTTTGCTTGTAATTAGTGTGTGTATAAAAGGTCAATGAGCTTCTGGACTCCTGACAGACCCTTGCATCCTTCATCCAGTGCTGCACTGACATTTCTGGATTCTGAGTCATAGGGAAAGCAAAGAATTGTCAAAGGATCTGCGAGAAAAGGTAGTTGAACTGTATAAAACAGGAAAGGGATACAACGATAAAACGATACCCAAGGAATTGAGAATGCCAATCAGCAGTGTTCAAACTCTAATCAAGAAGTGGAAAATGAGGGGTTCTGTTGAAACCAAACCACGGTTAGGTAGACCAACTAACTTTTCAGCCACAACTGCCAGGAAAATTGTTCGGAATGCAAAGAAAAACACACAAATAACTTCCGGTAAAATACAGGACTCTCTGAAAACATGTCATGTGACTGTTTCAAGATGCACAATAAGGAGCCATTACTACGCAAATGCCACAAAGTATCCCACTTACAATACGCTAAACAGCACAGAGACAAGTCTCGAACCTTCTGGTACAAAGTAATTTGGAGTGACAAGACCAAAATTGAGCTTTATGGCCACAACCATAAACACTACATTTAGAGAGGAGTCAACAAGGCCTATGATGAAAGGTACACCATTCCTACTGTGAAACAGTGAAGTGGATCGCTGATGTTTTGGGGATGTCTGAGCTACAAAAGGCACAGGAAATTTGGTCAAAATTGATGGCAAGATAAATGCAGTATGTTATCAAAAAATACTGGAGGAGCATTTGCATTCATCAGCCAGGAAGCTGCGCATGGAAATTCAAACATCACAATGTCCCAAAACACAAGGCCAAGTCGACCTGTCATTGGCTACAGCAGAATAAAGTGAAGGTTCTGGAGTGGCCATCTCAGTCTCCTGACCTCAATATCATTGAGCCACTCTGGGGAGATCTCAAACGTGCAGTTCATGCAAGACAGCCCAAGAATTTACAGGAACTGGAGGCTTTTTGCCAAGAGGAATGGGAAAGCTTTACCATCTGAGAAGATAAAGAGCCTTATCCACAAATACCACAAAAGACTTCAAGCTGTCATTGATGTTAAAGGGGGCAATACACAGTATTAAGAACTGGGGTATGTAAACTTTTCATCAGGGTAATTTGGGTAGTTTCTGTTGTGATTATGATCTATCAGAGTAAACACAGTTGATTGATAATACAAGGCTTCAGCCAAACACTAACCATGAGTGAAAGAAAAGTTTTTGCGTTATTATTCATATTCTCTGAAAAATGGCCAAGAAATCAAATTCTACCAGGGTATGTAAACTTATGAGTACAACTGTGTATATATATTTTTATTTTTAGCAGACACCCTAGGGAATAAAATGGAGATCATTGCAATATTTTATGTCACACAGTATTTGTAATGAATTAGAAACAAAATCACAATATATACCCCAATTTTTTGTAAAATATTAAAATTATGTTACGCAGAGTAAATAGATAAAATACATGCCTAATATGTCATGCTTTAACCACTTGAGCCCCGGACCATTATGCTGCCTAAGGACCAGAGGTCTTTTTCCAATTTGGCACTGCGTCGCTTTAACTGCTAATTGCGCGGTCATGCAATGCTGTACCCAAACGAAATTTGCGTCCTTTTCTTCCCACAAATAGAGCTTTCTTTTGATGGTATTTGATCACCTCTGCGGTTTTTATTTTTTGCGCTATAAACGGAAAAAGACCGAAAATTTTGAAAAAAAATGATATTTTCTACTTTTTGTTATAAAAAAAATCCAATAAACTAAATTTTAGTCATACATTTAGGCCAAAATGTATTCGGCCACATGTCTTTGGTAAAAAAAATGTCAATAAGCGTATATTTATTGGTTTACGCAAAAGTTATAGCGTCTACAAACTAGGGTACATTTTCTGTAATTTACACAGCTTTTAGTTTATGACTGCCTATGTCATTTCTTGAGGTGCTAAAATGGCAGGGCAGTACAAAACCCCCCCAAGTGACCCCATTTTGGAAAGTAGACACCCCAAGGAAATTGCTGAGAGGCATGTTGAACCCATTGAATATTTATTTTTTTTGTCCCAAGTGATTGAATAATGACAAAAAAAAAAAAAAAAAAAATATTTACAAAAAGTTGTCACTAAATGATATATTGCTCACACAGGCCATGGGCCTATGTGGAATTGCACCCCAAAATACATTCAGCTGCTTCTCCTGAGTATGGAGATACCACATGTGTGGGACTTTTTGGGAGCCTAGCCGCGTACGGGGCCCCGAAAACCAATCACCACCTTCAGGATTTCTAAGGGTGTAAATTTTTGATTTTACTCCTCACTACCTATCACAGTTTCGGAGGCCATGGAATGCCCAGGTGGCACAAAACCCCCCAAAATGACCCCATTTTGGAAAGTAGACACCCCAAGCTATTTGCTGAGAGGCATATTGAGTCCATGGAATATTTTATATTTTGACACAAGTTGTGGGAAAGTGACACTTTTTTTTTTTTTTTTTTTTTTTTTTTGCATAAAGTTGTCACTAAATGATATATTGCTCACACAGACCATGGGCATATGTGGAATTGCACCCCAAAATACATTTAGCTGCTTCTCCTGAGTACGGGGATACCACATGTGTGGGATTTTTTGGGAGCCTAGCCGCGTACGGGACCCCGAAAACCAATCACCGCCTTCAGGATTTCTAAGGGTGAAAATTTTTGATTTCACTCTTCACTGCCTATCACAGTTTCGGAGGCCATGGAATGCCCAGGTGGCACAACCCCCCCAAATGACCCCATTTTGGAAAGTAGACACCCCAAGCTATTTGCTGAGAGGCATGGTGAGTATTTTGCAGCTCTCATTTGTTTTTGAAAATGAAGAAAGACAAGAAAAAACATTTTTTTTTTTCTTTTTTCAATTTTCAAAACTTTGTGACAAAAAGTGAGGTCTGCAAAATACTCACTATACCTCTCAGCAAATAGCTTGGGGTGTCTACTTTCCAAAATGGGGTCATTTGGGGGGGGTTTGTGCCACCTGGGCTTTCCATGGCCTCCGAAACTGTGATAGGCAGTGAAGAGTGAAATCAAAAATTCACGCCCTTAGAAAGCCTGAAGGCGGTGATTGGTTTTCGGAGCCCCGTACGCGGCTAGGCTCCCAAAAAGTCTCACACATGTGGTATCCCCGTACTCAGGAGAAGCAGCAGAATGTATTTTGGGGTGTAATTTCACATATTTCCATGGCATGTTTGAGCAATATAACATTTAGTGACAACTTTGTGCAAAAAAAAAAAAAAAAAAAAAAAATGTGTCTCTTTCCCGCAACTTGTGTCGCAATATAAAATATTCCATGGACTCGACATGCCTCTCAGCAAATAGCTTGGGGTGTCTACTTTCCAAAATGGGGTCATTTGGGGGGGTTTTGAACTGTCCTGGCATTTTATGCACAACATTTAGAAGCTTATGTCACACATCACCCACTCTTCTAACCACTTGAAGACAAAGCCCTTTCTGACACTTATTGTTTACATGAAAAAGTTATTTTTTTTTTGCAAAAAAATTACTTTGAACCCCCAAACATTATATATTTTTTTAAAGCAAATGCCCTACAGATTAAAATGGTGGGTGTTTCATTTTTTTTTTTCACACAGTATTTGCGCAGCGATTTTTCAAACGCATTTTTTGGGGAAAAAACACACTTTTTTAAATTTTAATGCACTAAAACACACTATATTGCCCAAATGTTTGATGAAATAAAAAAGATGATCTTAGGCCGAGTACATGGATACCAAACATGACATGCTTTAAAATTGCGCACAAACGTGCAGTGGCAACAAAATAAATACATTTTTAAAAGCCTTTAAAAGCCTTTACAGGTTACCACTTTAGATCTACAGAGGAGGTCTACTGCAAAAATTACTGCCCTCGATCTGACCTTCGCGGTGATACCTCACATGCATGGTGCAATTGCTGTTTACGTTTGACGACAGACCGCCGATTGCGTTCGCCTTAGCGCGAGAGCAGGGGGCGACAGGGGTGTTTTTTTTTTTTTTTTTTTTTTTTCTTTATTATTTTTCTGCTTTTTTTATCTTATTTTTAAACTGTTCCTTTCATATTTTTTTTTTTTAATCATTTTTATTGTTATCTCGGGGAATGTAAATATCCCCTATGATAGCAATAGGTAGTGACAGGTACTCTTTTTTGAAAAAATTGGGGTCTATTAGACCCTAGATCTCTCCTCTGCCCTCAAAGCATCTGACCACACCAAGATCGGTATGATAAAATGCTTCCCCAATTTCCCAATGGCGCTATTTACATCCGGCGAAATCTAAGTCATAAAATGCTCGTAGCTTCCGGTTTCTTAGGCCATAGAGATGTTTGGAGCCACTCTGGTCTCTGATCAGCTCTATGGTCAGCTGGCTGAATCACCGGCTGCATTCTCAGGTTCCCTGTTGAGACAGGAGAGCCAGAGAAAAACACGGAAGACGGTGGGGGGGGGGGGCATTCCCTCCCACGGCTTGTAAAAGCAGTCTAGAGGCTAATTAGCCGCTAAGATTGCTTTTACATGAAAGCCGACCGCTGGCTGAAAAGAATGATACCAAGATGATACCTAAACCTGCAGGCATCATTCTGGTATAACCACTCAAAGTCGTGAATGGCGTACCTGAAGACAAAAAAATGGTTAACAATAAAGCACAGTAAACGGTAAAGTATAAAAAATTGCATACCTGAAAAAGCAAACATGATAAAACATAATAACAATAAAACATTGCAGAATAGAATACAGTAAAAAAGAGCAGAACAATAGAGAGAGAATAGAGAGAGAGAGAACAATAAAACGACAACTATTTTTTTTTATTTTATATATATATTTTTTTTTTTACACTTTTTTTGTAACTAACTTTTATAACTGTAACCGGTTCCAGGTTCGGGTCTCTCAAAATGCGATGGCATCTTGGGAGACCCTGTGAAAGTGTGCCTAGTCTGTGCAATGCTGTACCCTACGCTAATACTCAACTAGTGTATGGTAGCGTTCAAAACATTCACCAATGCAAAGACCAGGATTGTCAGGACAGGAGGGACAATAATAGCGGGTGTCACGCCTATATCCGCGCTTGCTGCAGACACAACATCTTTTTTGGGGGTTTGTTGGGTAGGGGTACTCGGTAGGACATAAAGAAAATGCCTCTCATGCAGCCGACTGCATTTGGTTGGGGATGTGAATGGGGGAAGTACGGGCGCTGCAGAAGTGGTGGGTTCCCAATTAAGATTGGCGAATGCAGCAGGAAGGGCACTATGGGCACGACGGGCCTGTTTGTCCTCTTCTTGGTGGCAGCGGGACACTACTTGTGCTTGCCACCTCACCAGCTTGAACTGCACTTATGGGACTCGCCACGTCACCAAGTGTTACTGCAGTGCTGGTTTGACTACGACCGGGGTGTACTAGGCCGCTGGTGCTTGCCAGTTCACCAAAACGCTACCAAAAAAACTGTTAGCGATCGCAGGGATCAGGCCTGACTCTGCGAACGCTGCAGTTATGCGTTTAGTGTTTTGTAAGTGTCAGTGATCGATCGATCGATACTGCACTTGGGTGGGCTGGGCTGGGCCGGGCGGAGGGGCAAAACACAGGTGCTAGCAGGTATCTGGGCTGATCCCGCTAACACTGCGTTTTTGGGAACCCTAAACTGCTGGGGACGCTAGTATAGATCTGATCGGATCAGATATTGATCCGTTCAGATACTATACCACTAAGGGAGGTGTATGCTGTGTGCGTGGGTGTTAGCGGTACTGGCGCTAACCTGATGCTGCCTGGGGCTGGTGCTTGCCAGTTCACCAAAACGCCACCAAAAAAACTGTTAGCGATCGCAGGGATCAGGCCTGACTCTGCGAATGCTGCAGTTATGCGTTTAGTGTTTTGTAAGGGACAGTGATCAATCGATACTGCACTTGGGTGGGCCGGGCCGGGCGGAGGGGCAAAACGCAGGTGCTAGCAGGTATCTGGGCTGATCCCGCTAACACTGCGTTTTTGGGAACCCTAAACTGCTGGGGACGCTAGTATAGATCTGATCGGATCAGATATTGATCCGTACAGATACTATACCACTAAGGGAGGTGTACGGTGTGTGCGTGGGTGTTAGCGCTACTGGCGCTAACCTGACGCTGCCTGGTGCTTGCTTGCCAGTTCACCAAAATGCTACCAAAAAAACTGTTAGCGATCGCAGGGATCAGGCCTGACTCTGCGAACGCTGCAGTTATGCGTTTAGTGTTTTGTAAGTGACAGCGATCGATCGATACTGCACTTGGGTGGGCCGGGCGGAGGGGCAAAACGCAGGTGCTAGCGGGTATCTGGGCTGATCCCGCTAACACTGCGTTTTTGGGAACCCTAAACTGCTGGGGACACTAGTATAGATCTGATCGGATCAGATATTGATCTGTACAGATACTATACCACTAAGGGAGGCGTATGCTGCGTGCGTGGGTGTTAGCGGTACTGGCGCTAATCTGACACTGCCTGGGGCGACGCATATCACCGCCGGGCGATCAGGGGGCTAAACCTTTATTCGGTAATAAACGGCGGGTGCCCTGACACTATAAAAAATAAACAAACTAACCAGCGTCAACCGTAACGTTTATACGGTGATCAGTGGTGAAAGGGTTAACTAGGGGGCAATCAAGGGGTTAAAACATTTATTAGATAGTATATGGGGGTCCCTGACACTATAAAACGCTGACGGCGAACCTAAATATTTACGTCCCTAACTAGCGTCACCAGCGACACTAATACAGCGATCAGAAAAATGATCGCTTAGCAACACTGGTGACGGGGGGTGATCAAGGGGTTAAAACTTTATTAGGGGGGGTTAGGGGGGTATCCTAGACCTAAAGGGGGGTAATACTCACTGTCCCAACACTGTAACTGTCACAAACTGACACTATGCAGTAATCAGAAAAAAAAAAAAAAAAAAAACCCTGCTGGTGTCAGTTTGTGACAGGGGGGGGGGGGGTGATTGGGGGGGGATCGGGGTGTTTTGTATGCCTGGCATGTTCTACTGTGTGTGTAGTGTGTTGTGCACTTACATTGATGTCTTCTCCCCTCGGCGCTGGAACGGAATACCGAGCTGAGGGGAGATAACATCATTTCCTTTGCTGCTGTTTAGCATACAGCAGCAAAGGAGTGTTCCCATTGGCCGGCGGCGATCGCGAGGGGGGGGCCACGAACGGATGGCCTCCCCCTCATCTCGGATCGCCGGGGAACAGAACGGGACCGCCTCGGGCGGCGGGGGGGGGTCCGATCGGACCCCCCACCCGCGGAAGGCAAATCACGTACATGTACGTGATTTTGCCTGCCCGTGCCGCTTTGCCGACGTAAATCGGCGTTAGGCGGTCCTTAAGTGGTTAAAATTGCGCACGCTCTTAGAATGGCAACAAACTACGGTACTTAAAAATCTCCATAGGCGACACTGTAAACATTTTTACAGATTACCTGTTTAGAGTTAGAGGAGGTATAGTGCTAGAATTATTGCTCTCGCTCTAGCGTTCATGACAATAGCTCACATGCGGTGTGAACACCGTTTACATTTGCCTGCAGGCCTTACGTATGCGCTCACTTCTGCACACGAGCATGGAGGGATTGGGGTGCTTTAAAAAAAAAAAAAGTCTTATTTTTACACTGTCCCTTTAATTTATTAATTTTTTTAGATCACTTGTACTCCTTTTACCTGTACAAGGAATGTAAACATCCCTTGCAATAAAAATAAAGGATGACAGGTCCTCTTTATGGAGAGATCTGGGGTCAAAAAGTCCCCAAATCTCTTCTTTACCTTTAAACGTAAAATAGAAAAAAAAAAAATTGAGCTTGTTCTTTAACCACTTAACCTCCAGATTTACACCCTTCATGACCAGGCCATTTTTTACGATACGGCACTGCGTTATCTTAACTGACAATTGCGCGGTCGTGCAACACTGTACCTACACAAAATTTATGTCCTATTTTTACCCACAAATAGTTTTTATTTGGTGGTATTTTATCACCACTGCAGTGGCGGGTTGCGCTATAAAAAAAAAAAGTACGAAAATTTGGAAAAAATTTTTTTTTTACTTTCTGCTATAAAACATATCCAATAAAAAATGTAATTTCTTGATAAATTTAGGCCAATATGTATTCTGCTACATATTTCTGGTAAAGAAAATCCCAATAAGCGTATATTGATTGGTTTGCGCAAAAGTTATAGCGTCTACAAACTATGGAATTTTTATTTTATTTTACTAGTAATGGCGGAGATCAGCGACTTATAGCGGGACTGCGATATTGTGGCAGACATTCTGACACTTTGTGGGAACCAGTGACACTAATACAGTAATCTGTGCTAAAAATATGCACTGTCACAGTACTAATGACACGGGCTGGGAAGGGGTTAAACATCTAGGGATATCAAAGGGTAACTGTGTGCCTAACCAGCTGCTTTTACTAGAGGAAGTAATGGATTTTATTTCCTGCTTTGCGGGGAAAGAAAATCTTTTACTTCCCCGCTGACAGGACAGGGCTCTGCCTTGTTTACATAGGCAGGGCTCTGTCCTGTATAAATTTATGGCGATCCCGGGTGCCGACGGTAATTCATTAGACAGCACCCGATGATTGACATCTGCTGTGTTTAATCACAGCACGGCTTAATTGCCGGCAGCGTGCATACCTCCCCTACTCTAAAGTGTCAGCTTACGTACTAGGTATTTGATCTGGCGCAGCATATCTATGTTTTATGGCCAGCAAGCGGTTAAAAAAAGAATTGTTTACTTCTGTCCTAGACCAGAAGTGACGTCATGACGACGCTCCGGTCCTCCAAGCCCATAGAGGCAATCAGAGACGATCTAGTCTCTCATTGCCTCTGTGACCAGCCGGCAGCATGGTTGGATCGTTTCTCCAGCACGCCGATGAAAACAGTAAGCCCGAAAAACACCGGCAAGGCCGTATTTCCCCCTCACGCTGCTTCGGAAAGTGATCCAGTGGCTAATGAGCGGCTTGGATTGCTTTCCTTAGAAATCCAGCTACTGGCTACAAAAAAAAAAAAAAAAAAAAAAAGATAGTGGAGTTATGGCTGATAGCTTCAGCCATAACCCTTGTAAACCACTTGCAAACTGCAATGTATATACAGCGGGTAAAATAAGTATTGAACATGTCACCATTCTTCTAGGTAAATATATTTCTAAAGGTGCTATTGACATGAAATTTTCACCACATGTCGGTAACAACTCATGCAATCCATACAAAGAAACCAAAACAAATAAGTTCAGAAATGAAGTTGTGTAATAAGATGGAATCACACAGAGAAAAAGTATTGAACACTTGAAGAAAGGGAGGTGCAAAAAGGCATGGAAAGCCAAGACACCAGCTGAGATCTATCAGTAATTAGAAACCATCCCTGCCAGTGGTCAGTGCAAATTAACATCAGCTTGTTTAGTCCCAACTGAGGGCCTATAAAAAGGTGTCTCATTACCAAGATGTCACACAAGAAACATCTCACGATGGGTAAAAGCAAAGCGCTCGCTCGAGATCTTCACAACCTTATTGTTGCAAAACATACTGATGGCATTGCTTACAGAAGGATTTCTAAACTTCTAATTGTTCCAGTGAGAACTGTTGGGGCCATAATCCAGAATTGGAAAGAACATAATTTTCACCATAAACTGCAACGACTAGGTGTTCCTCGCAAGATTTCTGACAGAGGAGTGAAAAGAATTCTCACAAGAGTTGTCCGAGAGCCAAAGACCACTTAGCAGGTACAATTGTTTCAAGGAAAACAATAGGTTTTCTTGACTGCCATGGCCTGTATGCACGCTCACCTTGCAAGACTCCATTGCTGAAGAAAAAGCATGCTGAAGCTCACTTAAACTGGGAGAATATAGTCTGGTCAGATGAGACCAAAATTGAACTCTTTGGATGTCATACTATACACCATGTTTGAAGTTCAAATGGCACTGCACATCACCCAAAACACCCAAATACCAACAGTGAAGTTTGGAGGTGAGACCATCATGGTGTGGGGTTGTTTTTCAGCATATGGTACTGACAAATGTCACATCATTGGAAGGATGAATGGAAAATTGGAATTTTTGACTTACTGCAAAATCCATTTCTCTGAGTTCCTTATTCAGAACCATAGAGTTATACCGCCCCCTACAGGAGTAGGACACTAGGCAGAAAAAATACTTTATTATGCCTATGGGCAGTCCTAGGTGGTAGACACCCCTCTCTCTGCTATAGGCCTTCAGTTTTGTAACAAGCAGTATCGCAAGTATTACAACTCCATAGGAGGGGTGGGTGCTGTGTCTGTCAATGAACTCAGAGAAATGGATTTTACGGTAAGTCAAAAATCCCATTTTCTCTTTCGTTCATTGAACAGACACAGCACTTCCTTATTCAGAACCATAGGGACGTCACAAATCAGTGCCAAACATGAGGGGTGGGGCAGCCAACAAGATAACCAGAGCTCAACGAGAACTGGAGCCCAACCTGAACAGAAAGAAACCCCCTCAAGAGGGATAGACCCCCCTAGACTGCAGGCTGCAGAACCTTCGGTTGTGAAAGTGTGCACTGCCGACTAGGTGGCCGCCTTGCAAACTTGCGTCACTGACGCCTGATGACGGAAGGCCCAGGAGGCACTCAGCGCCCGAGTAGAGTGCGCCTTCACCGGGAAGGGAGGAACCCGACCCCAGATAGAATAGGCCTGAGCCACCGTCTCTCTGATCCATCTAGAAATGGTCAGAGGAAGCAGACAGCCCCTTCTTTGTCTGACCTCCGAAAGGACTCAGTGGCAGCCAAATACATTGTGGAAGGAGGTGGATGGAGGGCGCGTGATCAACCGCTTACATCAAAACATATTTGGTTTAATCATGTATAATGGAATACAAACAAATATAACCATCTGAATAATACAAATAATACTTCCATAAAACAGGTGACAAAATATACACTGAAAGGTTAAAATGGGGATATGTCCATGTAGAGGCAGATGTTTAAAAAAGGCTGACGCGTTTCGAGGGTGACCTCTTCATCAGAGCCTGAGAGAACGGGAACATGGTCTGTGTGAGCCAGTAGGCCGACATGTGTACACGGGGAGGAGTGGCTAGTAGGAGGGTATGTTCTGTGATGTATAGTTACTTATTCTGAGCTCCATAACAGTCCACGTCCAAACGTTCTAGGTGGAATATAGATCAAAAACAGGATAGTGAGGAGCACATGGTAAGTGTGCGCTGTACACTACAGACTAGAGACGTATATAAAAAATTCACACTAAAAAAGGTAAAAATAAATAATGGAAGGTACCATATCAATATAGAGACAAAGCGATTGATTGGTGGTGAACATTGAAGCAAAAAAACATGAACTAGTATATATGTATATATAAAGAAGCATAAAAATAAATACAAATATATCAATATAAAATTAGGCATAAAATGAAATAAATAAATGGGTAAATATGCATATAGGAAACCTGTGAGTGATGTTGGATACACAGAGAAACACTGAAGGACCGTTTCTCACCACTTGGTATGTCAAGTTGTGTTTACATACAAAGAACAAGCGTACGCGTGCAAGGCAAATTCCCTCGGATGTTGCGGACACAGGGAAGGCAGCACAATGGCGTTTATTTACTAAAGGCAAATTCACTTTACACTGCAAGTGCACTTGGAAGTGCAGTCACTTTAGATCCGAGGGGACATGCAAGGAACATAAAAAAAAAAAAAAAAAAAAAAAAAAACACAGCATTTTTGCTTGTACATGATTGGATGATAAAAATCAGCAGAGCTTCCCCTAATTTCAGATCTTCCCCTCAGATTTACAGCAACTGCAGTTCCAAGTGCACTTGTAGTGCAGAGTGGATTTGCCTTTAGTAAATCAACCCCAATGTCCTCATTCAAATGGAAATCAGAAACAACCTTTGGAAGGAACGAAGGACAAGGACGAAGAACCACCTCCTCTTTGGGAATCGCCAGGTAGGGCGTACAACAGGATAACGCCGCCAATTCCAAAACCCTGCGAGCAGAAGTGATACCCACCAAGAAGGCCACCTTCTGGGACAGAGAGAGCAGGAGAATTTCTCGAATATTCTCAAAAGGAGGCTTCTGTAGAACCGAAAGCACCAGATTCAAGACCCATGATGGTAAAGGGGATCGCACCGGTGGAGTCACACGTCGAACCCCCCGAATGAAGGTACACACCAGGGAATGCAAAGCCAGGGGATGTTAAAGGAAACCGCCACAGCCGACACCTGGCCCTTGATAGTACTCAAGGCCAAATTCTTTTCAACGCCTAGTTGAAGAAAAGTCAAAATCCGAGCCACCGAAAAGGAACGTGGGTCAACACCCACCGACTCACACATGAAAATTACACTTTCCACTTCCGATGATATATCTTCCTAGAAGTAGACTTCCTAGCTTTGAGTAGTGTCTGAATCACCGACGCAGGTAAGCCTCTATCCTTCAGCACCTGGATTTCAACAGCCAGGCCGTTAAAGCCAGCGACAGTAAAGCAGGGTGGAAGATCGGCCCTTGGGATAGCAGATCCTCTCTGAGAGGCAGCCACCAGGGAGCGTCTGCGACCAGGCGCACCAGGACCGAGGAGGCCAGTCCGGGGCCACTAGAATGACCAGAATGCCTTTGCCTCAATCCTGCGTAACAGCCGCGGCAGAAGCTTGATAAGAGGAAAGGCGTAAATCAGACGATACTGGCCCCACTGATCCAGACAGAGACCTGGCCACAAACTGCTGCCCCTTTCTGTTGATCTGGCATGCCAACAGAACTACCCCTGGAGTGCCCCAGCGCAGACATATCTGTTGAAACACATCCTGATAAAGGGACCACTCCCCCTGGTCCATAACCTGTCAACTGAGGTAATCCGCCTGCCAGTTGTCCACCCCTGGAATGTGGACGGCGAAGATGGCCGCGACGGAGCACTCTGCCCACCGCAGAATGCCGGCTACTTCCAGGGCCACTAACACACTCCTTGTTCCTCCCTGGTGGTTGACATAGGCCACCGCCGTGGCATTGTCCGACTGGATCCGTTCCGGGAGCCCCTAAAGTCGATCCGTCCAATGATCCAGACAGAGTCTGATCGCCCGGAGTTCCAAGATGTTGATAGGTAGCCTGGATTCCTCCAGCGTCCAGCGACCCTGAGCAGAGCTCAGGCCCAGGACTCCTCCCCGCCTGGACAGACTGGCATCAGTGGTTACCACTGTCCAGTACAGAGGGAGAAAGGATTTTCCCTGCCAAAGAGCTGGGGAACGAAGCCACCGGACCAGGGACCCCTTGGCTCAGCCGAATTTGATCGTCCAGGGATCCTGGACATTTGTTCCATTTTAACAGGATCTCTTTTTGCAGGGGTCTCATATGGAACTGAGCAAACGGGACCGCCTCGAAAGTAGATACCATCAGGCCCAGCACCAGCATGCAAGTCTGCAGGGAGACCCACCTGCTGGACAGCAGTAAGCGAGTCGCCGCCTGTAACTTCTGGAGTTTGTCCAGCAGAAGGAACACTCTGGCCAGAGCAGAATCCAGAGTCAGACCCAGATAATCCAATTTCTGAGCTGGAATCAGCGTAGACTTCTGGTAGTTTAGCAGCCATCCAAAATCTGCCAGAGTCTGAATAGTGATCTCCACGTCCCCGTCAGGGTAGCAGGGGACTCCGCTCACAGAAGAAGGTCATCCAGGTAGCCCAGAACAGCAATTTCCCGCTGGCGCAGCAACGCCAGAACCGGGGCCAACACTTTTGTGAAGACCCAAGGAGCGAAGGCAAGACCAAAATGTAACACCACAAACTGATAATGCTTCTTTCCCACTGCAAAGCGGAGGAATTGCTGGTGTTGTGCACAAATCCGAATGTGCAGGTAGGAATCCTTGATGTTGAGTCCCCCTGATGAAGGGATGCCACCACTGAGCGAATGGACTCCATTCTGAACTTCCGAACCCGCACAAAGCGGTTCAGGGCCTTGAGGTCCAAAATTGGACGTACCGTACCCTCTTTTTTGGGGACTGTAAACAGATTTGAATAAAATCCCTGGAAACGTTCCGACACCGGGACGATCACCCCCTGAAGCAACAGGTCTTGTACCGTGCCCGGAGAGCTAACAAGTGGTCCGGAGACAGACGCAGATTGGAAGGAAAAAAATCTGCTTGGGGGGGCAAGTCTGGAACCCGATCTTGTAACCAGACAGAATCACTTCGTGGACCCACACGTCGTTTATCAGAGAGGTCCACGGGCCCGGAAAGCAGCAAAGCCTTCCCCTTACCTGGGATGCAGGTGAGGGCGCCCCTTCATGCCGAAGGGGCCTTATCTGGGGGTCTGGAGAAGCCCGCTCTCGGTTTGCCCGACCAGGGTCAATTGGAACCTCCCGAGGGGGGCTTGAAGGACTTTGAGCCCTTGTAAGTGGACCCTGAGGCACGGAATAAACTTTCTGTGCGCCAAGAAGGAAGGACCCCCGTGACACTCTTAATAATAATATCCAGATAGGCCCCAAACAAATGATCGCCTTGAAAAGGCAGATCAGTTAGGACTTTTTTTTTTAGAGGCCTGGTCCGCAGCCCAACACTTCAGCCATAATACACGCCAAAGCACCACCGCTGAAACAGACAGCTTAGAAAGCAAGGGAGCTGCGTCCAAAGAGGCATCACAGACAACCTGCAGCCCCTGAACCAACTGGTCCACCAATTCAGTGAAGGCAGGAGGAAACTGATCACCCTCCAGATCGTGGCACAACAGCTTCGCCCACTACGTTAGCGTTTGAGACACCAGGGCAATGGCCAAGACCGGCCGAAGCACCGAACCCGCAATAGTGATTATAGTGCGGTTCAGAGACTCCGCCTTCCAGTCAGCTGGAACTTTAAAAGCTGGATAGTCTTCAACCGGAATCATGGTGGCTTTGTTCAATCGAGAAACTGGGGGATCCACCACGGGTGGAGTCGTCCACTTCTTAAGACTCTCCACAAAGGGATAACGCACATCAAATCGCTTTAGGACCGCGAAGGGACGTTCCCATTCTTTATACACAAACTTGTCAATATAGGAGGGATAAGGGAACACTTTTGCCGTGCGAGGCGGTTTGTGAGTGCCAAAAGGGATCAGCACCTCAGCTGCATCATCCATTTTTAAAGTTTCCAGCACAGATGCAATCAGTGCGTCCACCAGTGCCTTCTCCTGCGCAGCCCCGGGCAGAGATATCATCCTCACTGTCTGAAAAATCCAGGAGCGCGGCCGCAAACCTGCAGGGTGGGCCCCGTCCACGGTGGCTGAACCAGATTCAGAATCTGACGAGACAGATGAAGCAGGGGAAGGCGGGGGATGCTTCTTGCTAGTCCGCCGCCCAAGAGCCACCTCCACACGGGACACAAAGGACTCCAGGACCGCCGTCCATGCGTCAACGGATGGCTGGGACCTGGAGGGACCTGCAGCCTCTGAGAGGGGGTCAGGTGGGGAAACATGCTGAGACTCCATAGGGGAAGAAGGGGCCCCACTACACCACGAGCGACCACTGCTATGGGACACCCCCCATGCCTGTAGCGGCACTGGATCACCCCACAGCTTGCAGCAGAGAGAGAGAGGAAGGGACCCCACCAGATTCACCACCCCACCAGCGCAGCGCTTGCTGCCTTAGATGTAGTCCCGCACACATGTGGCATCTGAGGGAGAAGATACCCCACGAGCCAGCACCGGGGTAAAAGGAGGAGCTTCTGCCTGCTATAAACGCCATCCTGAGCTACACAGTAATGGCCGCCACTGCCTGAGCACACTAATCACTATATCATGGCCGCCGGACTACACAAACATGGCCGCCAGCCATAGGAAGTCAGCAGGCACTAGGGGAAAAGACGCCGGCTACAGCAAAATGGCCGCCAGCCACGCTCACAGGAGGGATCCCTGTAGCCCAGCAAAGAAAGCCACCTGAAGAAGAGGGGATCCGGGCACTGGACCCCTGGGGGCGCCCAGAGCCTTCCCCCCCCAGTAAGCACAGCACCTGGCAGTGCGCACCCCGTGCCCACCAGTACTCTCTACACCATCCCCCAGGATCGACCACAGCACCACACTAGCCCATATAGAGGGGGGAAGGGGGGCTACCAGGGGACCTCCAGGGACCATCCACCCCAGGGAGAGAGGGTGCAAGGGATGGAGGGAAACCCGCAGGGCCGACCGACCCAGGGAGGGGCCCATGTCCGCCACAAACCCACCAAGGGGAGAGCGAGGACATGTACTCACCATACCAGGAACCGGGCGGGCACTGCCCCAGACAGGACCTCCTCGCCACCGAAGTGGGGGGGCTGTCGGCCATGAGGGACGCTGCGACTCGGGCCGAGACCCGGTCATATGCGACCTCACGAGACGTTTAACCAGTGGGGCTATGTCACGGTCTGCACCCGCTCGCTGACCAGACTGGGGAGAACAAGACGGGCTGGATCAAGTGTCCAGCCCGGCAGTTGATTGTGGGTCTCACCAGAAAAAAAGAAAAAACAAAAAAAAATGCCAGGACTAGAGACCACTGCAGGGAACTAGGTCCTTACTCCTGACTAGACAGAAAAAAACTGAAGGCCTATAGCAGAGGGGGGTGTATACCACCTAGGACTGCCCATAGGCATAGCCAAGCCTTTTTTATGCCTAGTGTCCTACTCCTGTAGGGGGTTGTAAAACCCTATGGTTCTGAATAAAGAAGCGCTGTGTCATCTGTCAATGAATGAAAGAAAAAATGTACCAAGACATTCTTGATAAAAATCTGCTGCCATCTACCAGGATGATGAAGGTTAAACGAGGGTGGACATTTCAGCAAGACAATGATCCCAAACACAAAGCCAAGGAAACTCTCAACTGGTTTCAAAGAAAGAAAATAAAGCTGCTAGAATAGCCTAGCCAATCACCTGACTTAAATCCAATAGAAAATCTATGGAAAGAAATAAAGATCAGAGTTCATAGAAGAAGCCCACGGAACCGTCAAGATTTGAAGACTGTTTGTGTGGAAGAATGGGACAAAATTACATCCGAGCAATTTGTGCGACTAGTTTCTCTGTACAGGATGCGTCTTGAAGCTGTCATTACCAACAAAGGATTTTGTACGAAGTATTAAATAAATTTCAGTTAGCGTGCTCAATACTTTTTCCCTGTTTCATGCCATTTTATTACACATAACCTCATTTCTGAACTTATTTGTTTTGGTTTCTTTGTATGTATGGGTTGCATGGGTTGTTACCGACATGTGGTGAAAATTTCATGTCAATAGCACCATTAGAAATATATTTACATAGAAAAACGGTGACAGGTTCAATACTTATTTTACCCACTGTATACTTATTGCGGTCGGCAAGTGGATGATAAATGTTTGCTTTTGAACTTAATACCACTTTAACAGAAAATTGTGCAAACATATTGCAACATGCCAGAGAATAACTCTTAGCTTAAAGCTACCCTGTCACTAAAAGGAAATCTGGAAATACAGTCTTCCCTGCAAAGACAACATGGAATACTCACTCCTCTTTCTGATGGCCCCTACTCTGTCCTGTAGTGACCAGTAGAAGGAACCAAATGTAGTGGTGATGGGGTCTGGAAACCAGCACTCCTGGAAGTGTTGGTTTCTGAAGATTTAGTCAGTAGCATCTCTTATCTACAGTACAGATTGACAGCACAGGCAGCAAGAGAGGTTAGTATTTCAAGTCTTCATTGTGAGAAGGGCGGTATTTCCAGTATCTATTTTACTGATAAGGTCATTTCAAGAATCTAGTGGTTAACTCAAGCATTCTGAAATCTCAATTTGGGTGAAATTGGCCTTCAGTAGTTACACATGGGAGGGTTTTATACATTGCTGTTTACACCTCTCATTAGCACTAAGCATTTTACATATACAACAATGTAAGGACTGACAATAGGAGATCTTTATGAAAAAAGAAATCAATTTATTCTCTGCATCCAGCCATTCACTGATATTTACAAACAGACAAGTCATCATTGCCTATTAATACATGAACCATTTTGTCCCTAATACTGGAGTTATTTTTCCTGTAGGTGCTGGGCTGTAGATTAGATTCAGGACCTGGGGAAACAGTGGAAGAAATAGAATATTCCAAGAGAAACTTATTTACTTACTGTGGTACCTGGTACAAGTAGTATGACACAACTAAAACAACCAAAAACACCAAGAAGAAGACAGAGCTGATCCTGTATATTTTGTCTCCAGTGATTGAAGACAGAGACAAGTGAGAAGTTCAACCTACACCACTTTTTTATGTTATTTAATCTGCTTTAACCTCACAACCCCCTCCCATGTATTTGTGTAAGGCCTGGTTCACATCTACACAGGGTGCGGATGATGCATTTTCCGGGTGCGTTTTGTGCTTTTTTCACAAGCGTTTATCATGCATTGAGTTTTTCGGAGGTGTCTGTTGTCTTGCAGGAGAAACCAGCAAAAATACAGCAGAAACGCATCAAAAGCACAAGCACTGCATTTTTTATGCTTTTCTATTGATGTCCTTAGAATCAAAAACACAGCCTGCTGCAGGGAAAAAAGTCCCTGGCCCTTTCTAAAAAAAAAATGCACTGTTGAAAAAATGCTCAGATGTTATTGTGACCCATATGAAGCCATGTTAAATGGACTGTAGTGCGTTTCTGCAAAACTGCAATGAAAAATGCATAGGTGTGAACCAGGCCTAAGGCCTGTTTCATACAGGCTTCAGCAGTGTCAACAGTAAGTTTTGACAAAATATGTGCAGTTTTCAACCAGCTAATGGCAGTGCTGACTGTCACTTTAAAGAACCTGCTAACAGGCTTCAGCACTTTTTAAAGCTTGTTGAAAAGACTGCTAGCAGCTTGCTTACAGTGGTTGTATAGTCTTTTTTTTAACTTTTACCTACAGGTAAGCCTATAATAAGGCTTACCTGTAGGTAAAAAAAAAATATCTCCTAAACCTGTACGGTTTAGGAGATATTCCCCTTGCTATGAGCCGCTGACTGCAGCGGTGCATGCGCACAGGGGATTCTCGGCTGAAGGCCCGGCAACTGCTGGACCTTGCCGGGTAAGAATTCTTCCTTGCGCATGCGCGGGAGTGATGACATCACGGCTCCAGCCACTCACAGCGCTAGAGCCGCGATACCCGGAAGACACGCCGAGGCAACATGACAGCTCCCTCGGCGTGGACCAGGTAAGATACCGACGCCTCGTTCTAGGGTAAGTATTTCATAATGAGCTAATATGCGGTGCATACTAGCTCATTATGCCTTTTGCTTTACAGGGGTAAAAAAAAATAAAAATTTCAGCGGGATACAACCGCTTTAAAGTGGCAATAAGCACTCCCATTAGGATCTCTGTGTTCAGTATTTACAAACAAGAGCTGCACAGTAGTTTAAATGTTTCAACACAGCTTGCTGAATGCTCTGCAAATGCTTTATCAAAGCTTGCTGTTCACACTGCTCTTATACAACCTGAAGCCCGTGTGAAACAGGCCTAACAGAATTTCTTGCTCTGGAAAATTGATAATTCAAAGAAAATTTCCATCTCTTAGGGACTTAAAGTGGTTCCAAAGGCAAAAGGTTTTTACCTGCATGCATTCTATGCATGCAGGTAAAAAACATTCTGTGTGTAGCACCCCCCGTCCTGCCCCCAATACTTACTTGAGCCTAGGGCTGGGGAAAAAATCGATTTAAATCTTGAATCGAGTTGAGAGGTCAAATTGGTTCAAAATTTAAGCAAACCGATTTTCTTGAGGAGCTGCGGGCAGGAGTTTTTAGGCGAGGCCGTACACTGCGGACTAGGCCGAAACCGCGGCCTCACCTAAAAACTGCCTGCAGCTCCCCAAGACCATCGCTGACACCGCGCCGGTCCTGAGAAGCTGCGGGCAGGTGTCCAAAAAAAAAAAAACTCAATTTGAATCGTGAATCGAGTTTTTTTTTTTTTTTAGAAAATCGCCCAGCTCTACCTGAGCCCCATCGCAATCCAGTGAAATGCACAAGAGCATCAGCTCTTTGGGGACTCTCCCTCATTGGCTAAGACAGCAGCTGAAGCCATTGGCTCCCCCTGTCGTGAATAACAGCCAGCGAACCAACAAGGAGAGAGAGGGGGCGGGGGCCGAGCCGTGGCTCTGTGCGTGAATGGACACGCAGAGCAGTGGCTCATAAGTGAGCCTGCTTGGGTGCCCCTTTAGCATGCTGCTTGCTCTGGGTGCACTTGGCAGGAGGGAGGGGCAGGGGATCCAAGAAGAGGAGGATTGGGGATGCTCTGTGATCCACTGCACTGAGAAGGTAAGCAAGTACTACATGTTTATTATTTAAAAAAAAATAAAAAATTGCCTTTAATATCACTTTATCAGGTCTGACCACCCTAAACCGATGGCCAAAGAAATGCTGCTCTAGGTGAGTGACTGACTCTCACATGTTGTGAACTGGAACCCAGGGTGCTGCACAGCTCGTCTGTGAGACTCTAACATGCAAAATCCGAAATATTGCTGCACTCCTTGGTATCTTTATTGAAGCATTAATGCTTCAATAAAGATACCAAGGAGTGCAGCAATATTCCGGATTTTGCATGTTACTGACCCTAAACAGATGGTTTAGTTTTGAGTAAATGCTATCAGGCCAAATTATTCACCACCTTCTTATAAAATGTTGGAGTCTATGATGGTAAGGACCTGAACTTCCAGCCCTGTCTGCTGCAGTAGGCATTACAGGGATGGTTCAGTCTTCATGCTGGAGAAAGCAACACCAACATTGACTTTTAGCAACAAGCTAAAGCCAGAGCTGGAACCTCTCAAAAGCTCCTTGCAAAGGTTCCAGAGACAAAAGACTGCAGCATGACATTCAGGTCACCAGCATTCACTCATAACATTGGAGCAAACAAAGCATCATCCTCACTCATGATGGATAGCAAGCACCTTCACCAGACTGCCATGATACATAAAGCATCTGTATTTGTCAGCATGGCCCACCCCTTTTTCTGCACTTGACTAATGGCCCTTCCCAGTGATAGGTGCCTTACTCACCAATAGTGAAACATAGGGGGCAGGTTTTCCATTGCATATCAGAGTTCTGAGATATTTAGGGATTAATAGTTGGAAAAGCAATCCAGCATGCAGGCAGTAACTTGGAGCTGCTCGCTACCCAGTAAGAGACTCTCTTTTTATTCCTGGACACAGGTTCACTTTAAAATATATCTGTACCCAAAAAAAAAACCCATTTAACTTATTAAAGCTTACCAGTTCCTAAATAAGGTGGCTGCATTCATTTTTTTTTTTTTCCTGTGTGAGTTTGGCAGTTTTTTCAATCCTACGAATAGCACACCTCCTCTGTCCCTCCATAGCTACACTAAAACTGTCCATACACTGTTTGTAATTTGGCCAGTTTAGTGGGGACCAACTGAATTTTGATCAGTGTATGATGGTCCCCGTTCGACAGAAGTCAATTGTATATTTGATATTGATTAATTGATAGACAAACATGTTGGAAATTTTTTCTCAATCAGCTGCTGCAGCCGTTGATCAGTGTATTCTAAGAGTGGCAGGGGCAGCTGTCAGAACACTATGGCCCATCAAGGGAAGAGAACGCTCCATTCACCTGGTTTGTGCGGATAGAGGAATCGATTCAGTCGTTTTGCCAACTGGCTGAATGAAATAACGATCAGTGTATGGCAAGCTTTACTACTACTACTCACTATGGGGGCAGTCATGGCTGTCACACAGGCTGGATCTTTGTGATATCAGCCTTTTTTCATGTTTATTACATTGTTGATTTCTGGGATTAGAAGATGACACAAAAAAGGTTGTGCTTTCTTTTTAACTCCCAGGAAATAAACAAGCCCACTGTATTTATTTGCAAGATCAACATGTATGTTCTGTACTTGCATACAATGTCCTTAGCCTGAAAAAAGAAAACTAATGCAGCCACCACATCTAAGGACTCATAAGCTGCATTAGATTACATTTTTGTTGTTGGGTTTAGATATGCTTTCATGCAGGCAGAAATATATTTCAAGCTGTTTGATGTATGTTTTGGCGTTCTACAAGCAGCTTTTGTCTGATTGTTTTGCTGTGGAACATGATCACCGGCAATTGTGTTTATATTTGCTGCACTTGGATACAACATAAAGCTGCTTTACAGCCTTGACAGCAAGTCTCATTTCATAATATTCTCGAAACAGGAATGTTTAAAATAAAAAAGATAATCCACATACACGTGCAGGAAAGAAACAGAGCTTGAAAGAACTGGAAGAAAGGAATCCTTACTGGGAAAAAAATACAAACTAGATTCCTGGCTGACTGTGATTTTATTGTTTTCCTAGTCCCTGACCCTTGTACATGTAGGCAGTGAGTTGAAATTCCCAACCCGCATACTACGTTTGGGACCGGGGATCAGAAAATATTGAAGCCTCTGGTTCTTTTTTTTTTTTTTGCAGGTACATTTTTGTTGTTGTTAGAAGCCTGTAAAGTATTGCGCCCATGATCAGCAGATGATGGGTGTAATGCCACGGTCCTGCAGCCTGTCTGTGTAGCTGTCTGCCTGTACCTCCGATATGGCAGGCAGTTACACTCTGACAGGAAGCTCAATGAACTACCTAGAGAGCTCAACAGTGCCCTGGTAGTTTATTGAGAACTACAAGCTGACAGCCACAAAGGTCGTCGGTACTTGTAGTTTTCACATTCACAGAACACTGTGAATTAATGAATTTTTTAGATTGTGACAGTGGGCGGGGGGAGGAGATCCCCTACTTGCTGTCAAAATGGGATTGGGGGGTGCGGGGGCCAGTGCATCTCATGGCATGTTACACTGATAATGGATGTCACATATAACATGTTACAAAAGGTGAAAAAAAAGGAGATTTTTCACCAAATATGATCTTGTAAGGCAGGGCAGTGAAACCTACTTTTTAAATAACACCTATAACCTATATTGTTCCACAATGCTTGTAATTCAAGTATCTCTTGTGCAAAGTGAGAAATGCTCAATTTTGGCTTACCATAGACAAGTTCTTTATGTGGGACACATATACACATGCAGTTCTGTGTCTATAGAAGCATTCTGTATTAAACTAAAGCAAGATTTGTTTTTTTATTGGTAAAGAAAGTTTGATTATTTATCTTGGAAAATAGCTATAATTTACTGCACAACCTAAGGGTAAAAAAGAGAACATACTATATTAATACAGCCTATTATTTGACTGTACTGTACTGTTAAATTGTGAAAAAGCCCTGTTTAGGGCCCATTCACACCAGAACCAAGTATGCATTTTTCTGTGTTGAGGACTGCTGTATTAGGCAAACAACTGAAAACGAATGGCCAGCTTCATTTTTCCACAGCGCATTCTACCAGATACAGTGTGTTGGGGGTGCGCTGCAATGCACGTGCATAGCGGAGGTGCATTTGTTCAACATGAATAGCCCTGCAGTGCACCAACACACTTTACCACAATGCTGGTGGAGTGAATGGGCCCTTAAGATGGCTGTTAACTGTTAGAGCCAAGACTCCCTCCATTGCTGGAAGCTTTCCTAGTTCTGGAATTATCATATCACTGTGCGGGATTGTTCCACAAGGAGAACTCTGCTGTCTCAAGCAAACACAAACTACTTCTGGCAGACAGCAATGGCAGCCTTCAGTGCTGCATGCAAAACCTCGGCTGTGACAGATACCATATGCCCTGACAGTATTTCTTCATGGATCACCAGTACAAACGATGGTTTAATAAATGTATTCATGCTTCTAAACATTAAGTATTATTCACTTGGTTCATCCTGTGTTTTGGAAACGGACCCACTCTGCTTTTTTCAGTACACATAACAAATAGGGAAAGCGGGAAATGAAGGGGAATAAGGATTTGCTTTAAATAAACTTTTTACAATACTCAAGTGGCAAACTTTGAGATTTCAGCTATAAATACTTAAACTTCCTTTTGGTTTTGTGACTTGCTGCTCTTTGCATAATATAGCACATACATAAATGTGGTATAAAATCATATTTATATATAAATATATATATATATGTACAATGAGGTGTCTTTCCAGGCCCATCCAAGGCTCTTGGGAAATCAGACACACAGATCAATTTAGAGTTTGATACATGGATCCAACCGACTCTCTGTACAGTAATGAAGGAACTAGCTGCCTCTTCACACCACTGAGCTTACTCAGTGCGACAGTGCAAGCGATAATGTAGCAAACCATAGCATGACTGCACTACAATAAGCTGAAATTTGATTGGAAGATATGAGTTACTGCACTTTTCACTACCTCGTTGAACAAGCCTGCCTGTGTGCTTTGTACTGACATGTGCACTAAATACAAAGAATTTCATCATATTATGAATCCATCTTTAACGGGAATCCATCACACAGCAAATCACAGGTGTGAGAAGCCTCAGATTGAAGCTGTAACTTTTACCTCCTGAGTTGCATGTTACCAGGGCAGTGACAACATAAGCAGTGAGGACGAGTCCATTCGTCTTCATTGCCTCAAAATTAGTATGCTACTTGGGAGTAAAATCTCTCATTTAACGTTCCTCCACTGGGAATTTTACTTCATGACAGATCCACCACAACTTTGCTGCCCTATATAGATCTATATATATTCTAACACATACAGGGGGATGTTTGTTTATAAAGAAAATGTTAAAATAACATACAAATAGACAGCATAAATCACTACGCAAGATGATTATTCATTAAAAACAGATTGTGGAGCTGTTACATTTTTTTCTTCGGTTTATATACATGAAGGATTGACATAACCAAAAATGGTATCAGTTGCTTAAAAAAAAATAAAATAAAAAAGGAAGAAGGAGATATATTTATATATAGGCATGTTATTATGAACACTGTATATGGGTATCACTGGCAGAATGGAGATGCCGTGGGGTCAAATCCTTTAAAAACATCCTTAAGGGAGCCAGCATCCTGTTCAGACTCCTGTGTTGGGCTGTTTCCAGCAAAGGGGCTTCCACTGCCGGTTTTGGTTTGCTTGACCAAACCATAGACAGATGGCACTGGCAAGTTGTGAACAGCGGCCTGGCTGCTATCTGAAATAGCTGCAGTTTTAGCACGGGTCCGGTTGTAACTGTTGTAGCGGTCAGTGGCAGTATCTGAATTAGGTTTGTCTGCATCTGGTTGGTCCAGGGCAGACTTGCGCACAAAAAGGGGCTCTTTTGCTTTACTGGCAGTTTTGCTGTCTGAACCCTTAGAGGTTGTCTCGTTAGAAGTGACCTCTGCTGAAGTCTTATTCCCTGTCCGAGGATCATACAAACTAATGTTGCTGAGAACGTTACTTTGACCGCTTGGTTTGCTCAGTCCCCCTACAGTGAGCAAACGGGGGTCATAGGGTGCAATGGTTGTTGTGCTCTCAACAGGTGGTATTGTGGGAAGGGGCTGTGTGGGTTCTGGTGGGCGTACAGTTAGCACAGGTTCTGTGGATTTTTGAAGACGTGGGTCAGCAGGAGGCTTCCGTGTTCGAGGATCAGTGGGTTTTTCAGCTGGTGCTGATGAAGTGCTAGAGGCAGCATTGACAGTCTTCAGAATCCTAGACAGCAGTTCAAAATCAGGCAGGCTAGAATTTGATGCTGTTGCATCAGAAGCAGCTGCCCGCTGGCGTGGGTCATGCGATACTGAGGTGGATGGACGGTTAAGTCTGGAATCAAGGCCTTGCATAGACTGTAGTGCAGGAGGCATTGGGATGAAGTCTTGTTTAGGAATGGGCAGTGGGATAAGGTCTTCAGGACTCCATAAAACAGTCCTAGCAAAGTTTGGTTTGTTCAAATTGACATCCTTTTTAAAGTGGTAGAACTGCTGTAGCGGATTTCTCGGGTCTCTTAATGTATGTCCAGGGAGAGGATCAAGGGGGATGTTGACAGACTTATCCCGTAGGACCCTTTCACCTTCTTCTTCATCTAAAGCCATTTTATTTACTGGGGAGTCTTGTTTTGAAGTCTGGGGTGCATGTCTGGCTAGTCTAGGGTTGCTTGGCCCTTTGTCAGATGAAGAAGGGTTGTCCGTGGTTCTGGAAAGTCGTGGATCACGAGAGAGACGGGGATCAGTAGGACGGCTGGATGGGGCAGCTGAATTTTTTTGCAGACGTGGGGCAACCTGTCCCCCTGTACTAGTGTCTCGGACAGGGACCTGTGGAGCAGGGCGGTTAGATGACTGCTGTCGTAAAGTCTTGAGTATTGAAGTCACGCTGCTTCCTCCTTCCTCTTCATCACTGGAGTACCAGTTCCCAGAATCACCTGAAAATGTTAACAATAATCATTAATTTATAGTTCCCAGACTTGATACAGGAAAGTTCAAAAGTACACACAGCAAAGTACTTAAGGAAGGAATTTACAGCAAATATGCCAGAAAATTATACAAAGAACAAAATGACATAACCATGATTGATTGATCAGATATCTGTTCATTAGTGTTATGATATAGGGGAAGGAAAAAATTATGTCTGAAGCAAGTTAAGGTAAAAATCCACGTCAACAGATTTACATACACTGATCAGCCATGACATTAGGAACCAGCGTTAACTTTTTCAGCATTTTAAAGCGGAGGTTCGCTAAAAAAAAATATATATATATTAAAAGCCAGCAGCTACAAATACTGCAGCTGCTGACTTTTAATACATGGACACTTACCTGTCCAGGGGGCCCGCGATGTCGGCAGCCGAAGCCAATCCGTCCTTCGGCTCTCGGCGGCTGCCGCCGCCATCCTCGGTAAGGGAATAAGGAAGTGAAGCCATGCGGCTTCACTTCCTGGTTCCCTACAGCGCATGCGCGAGTCGCGCTGCGTGTCCTCTCTGGTCCCTGCTGTGTCTCACAGAATACAGCGGAGGAGAGTGTAGGCGCCGGAAGTGGCGTAGGTCACCGCAAGCTCCGCGGTGATCTATGCCAGGAAGTGGGAGCAAATACCTGTATTAGTCAGGTATCTGCTCCCTCCTCCCCCCTGAAAGGTGCCAAATGTGACACCTGAGGGGGGAGAAATACAAAAAGTGGAAGTTCCATTTTTGGGTGGAACTCCACTTTAAGCTACAGTAGCTCTTCTACTGGATCAGACTACATGGGCCAGCCTTCTCCTCCCATCAATAAGCTTTGTCTGCCCATGGACCACTTTTGGTAGGTCTGTTTATTCTGTTTCCTTCCGCAGTTTATATACAGTACATAAAGCCCATTCTGATGAGCTAACTTGTGTATAAAGTTAAATCACCTTCTTCATTATCTCTGTCCTGCTGGGTTCCTCCAGCCATCCTCCGTGCTCGCTCTTCTTCTTCTTGCTGCTTCTGCTGAATACGCAGGTACAGAGCCCGCTGTGCAGAGGGTAAGAAGTCTGGGATGTTCCCTTTGTTAAAAGAGGACTGTGTATCCATATTCTCGGGGTCCTCTTCAGTAGAGTGCTCATGATAACGGTGAGGATCGTCTTCTGGCATGCCTCCATAGTTGTTATAGACATCTAGTTAACAAAAAAATTTTTTTTTTTATAAAGTTCTGTCTTGTGCTTCACTTACTGCTGAGAGAATAACACCATTAGCAGAATAGGGTTGAGGGGAACATATTTCACATCTCACTGTTAGGGCCCTTTCACACTGGGGCGGGGTCAGCGGTAAAGCGCCGCTATTGTAAGCGGCACTTTACCATCGGTATTTGGCCGCTAGCGGGGCGGTTTTACCCCCGCTAGCAGTCGAGAAAGGGTTAAAAACCACCGCAAAGCGCCTCTGCAGAGGCACTTTGCCTGCGGTATAGCCACGCTGTCCCATTGATTTCAATGGGCAGGAGCAGTGAAGGAGCGGTATACACTCCGCTCCAAAGATGCTGCTAGCAGGACTTTTTTTCCCGTCCTGCTAGCGCACCGCTCCAGTGTGAAAGCCCTCGGGTCGGTTTGCAGGCGCTATTATTAGCGCAATAGCACCTGCAAACTGCCCCAGTGTGAAAGGGTCCTAAAAGTGTTACTAATCCCATGACAGTAAAATCAGTCTGTATATGCAGTAAAGCATGCTTGTTATACTAATTGTGGAACCTAAGGGTTCCACAGTTAGTATAACATTATGCAAAAAGGCTGTTTGATTCTGTATGCACAGATCCTCCCCTTCTTGCATTGCCCCCAAATCATGTCCGGATAAGACAGAGTTAGTGGAGTCAGTCTGCACATACTCAGTTTGGGGTGTATTTCTATAGAGTTTTTTTTTTTTCTTGGCGGAGTGCATGTGATCAGCACTGGTCAGACAGAGGGTCAGGGGTCCTGCATCCTGATGGGACAGCCAGTGCAGTATGAAAACTCCTCCTACAAGCTTTAACCAACCACTGATAGAAGTCAAAAGACTGCTATATACTGCTGATGAGAAAAGGTATTTAGCAATTTATATTTACTAAAATACAGTAATTGCATTTCCACATTCTGTGTACTGTTGGGGGAACAGATATATTGAAGGCAGGGTCCTGGGTTTAGTAATACTTTAATAGCAGATATCAGTTATAATACCTGGAGTCAAAAAACTGGATGAGGTGAACTATTTTATGAATACTAAGGCTGCATTCACACCTGGGCATCTGAATAGTGGGCAGAATCGCATCGATTCTGCTCGTGATTTCAAATTGCTCTAGTAAAATGAGAACTCGCACAATGCAAATTTCAGATGCCATTTATTTTAATGGCAACTAAAAACACGGTTCGGTCCTGCCGCAATTGTTGCACGATAAATCGCCATCTCCTGAAGCTTGTCGCCCAGTCCAGGAGCTACTTTTTTGCGACAAGCTTCATGTGATGCGGTTGGCCACGACTGCAGCACAATTTATCGCGGCAGAGCCGCACTGCGTTTTTAGGTGCCATTAAAATGAATGACATCTGAAATTCATGTCGTGCGATTTCTCATTTTACCAGAGCGTTTTGAAACCACGGATTTGTCAAGGGATTCCCCAAAGAGATGTTCAGCATCAAAGAGCATGCATAGAAGAGGTTCCTGACAAGCATGTTCAGCAGACCAAGCTTTTAGGCACAAAATCCTGCATGTTTGCAGAGATAGGAGAGATTTTGAAACTTGTCAAATTACATTGTTTTAGAACATGAACACAAAACAAAATCACTGAAGGGATCAGTTCCACTTGTTTTAAGACAGCAGGGTATTCAAAGACAAGTTCCTGGTCTTTGTTCATACATCCTGACCTATTGGTGATAGTCTGACAAATAGACATGACAACAATTGCTGGCTGTATGGCTGGATCTGCAAGAACAAATAAGGCTTTTAAGATGGCCTCAAAATACCTATCAACAGAATGCTTGAAAGAGGGAATACACTCAATAGGAACTGTAAAGAGTTTATTGACAACAGCAATCACAGGATCCACTACTGGGATACACCATATAAAGCTCTGATGAATTTCGCTTGCCAATAGAAACGCATCAGCTAGACGCCCCTGTTTTTACAGTGTTCACCCAGACTCCTCACCCCTTCACCTCCCACCATTCCTGCCCTTGGAGCAGCCGTTTTTATGAGAGCGTGGGCAATCCACACTGCCTATTGATTCCTGCAACCTCAACAGCCTAAACAGCCAGCACTTTCATGGATGAACTACTTCCATAATGTGAACTTATTTTGTGTCCACTAACTTAACTTTCCAGGAGACATTTACTTTGGGTCCACTGACTCTCTAGGAGACACTCAACCTATTTGGGATTGTCGAGTTCTCACACACACCTGAGCTTTAATGCATAGTGGATGTGAACCAAAGCCTCCCCCTGGAATTCCACCAGGTGAACTCCCTTGTCAGTGTTACCAGGTCAGTGTGCGGCTTTGCCTGTCAGCGGAATAGTCCGGTCCCTGAACCATCGCTGACTACAATCAGAAGGACCGGCAAACGTCTGCTAAGAGCCTTCCTGAGACCTCTCCTGAGTTCTCCTGGTTCCACCTTCGGTGCTGCATGGCCGGTGAGTGAATTTGCTTGTGAGTGGAGCGGTCTGCTCCTGTGGAAACCGCTAAACAGCCGTGCACTGACCAGTAAGCCCCTTTACATTGGATTGCTTTTGTTATCCTGATTTGAAGCCTTCACAAGGATACCGGACTGTGGGTGTATAACATATGCCTATCTCTGCACCTGTGAGCATGTGCTTCAGTTTTTCTAATGAAGTTTACTTCCATTGAAGCCTCTACACACAGATCACTATAGAGGAAGGATGTTTTAACCCCCCCCCCCCGCTCCCCTTGAAGTTTAGTGTCAGGGCAGGTTCTACATTACCTGGGACATTTACCATCTTGCCTTCTATGAACTGTTGACCTTTATTTAATTTATTACAGCAAATTATTGTATTTATTTCCAGTTTCTAGTATGAGCTTCATATGGTGGATGAAAGTGTGTATGATTGAGGGGTGTTGTCCGTGGTGATCACCTGTTCATGACAACGTTGTCATTAATTTTAAATTTACAGTGGAGGTAGTATGATACCTCATTACATTTAGTGTGGGTGCAATTTTTTGTTTTTGTAACTTTATAATAAAGAATTGTTGACTATATTATTTGGGTGTTCCTCCCTGACGAATCCTTTTCCTTCTTTCCTGCTTTCTCCCCGTTCCTGGAATTTTGTTTATACTGGGATACACCATTTTGTTTTAAAATGCTTAAGTGCATTCTTAAAGTGCAAAATGAAGGACGGGTATGGGAAAAAATCTTCTTTAAACTTAGACAATCTCTTAGCACCCTGTGTTGGCCGTGGAGCATCCAGTTCTGTTGGGCAAAGGCACTGCATCAATTAGGGTGTCCATAGTGGAAAGCATTTGGCATGAAACAATCGCATGACAGGGGCAAGGCGCAGACATCATGGCTCTGTCCTGAGTGGCTCTGTCACGAGTGATGCACAGTTTCACCGGCGCAGTTTAACGAAAGCAGGATAACTACAGCTGCATGAACAACAACAAGAACTCTGTTCCACTCTGCAAGACGACAAGCAAACCAGCTTTGACATTTATTTTATATTAGGTTAGTTTCCTACTCTCTATCCACTAACATGCTCCTTATTCTCTTCCTTCTCACATTGGTGTCTTCTATCCTCAAATTATCTTTACTCTACCCCTCCTCTCTTCCCTGCTGCATGCACATATCACCCTCACTCCTACCCTCTCCCTACTATGGCACCCATCATCTCCTGCATTTGCTGCACCCACATGCTGACATAAACACCAGGGCCACTAGACACGTGCGCTCATGCACATCCCACTCCCACCTTGCCTTCCTCGCCCTCCTCCTTCTAGTCTCAGGTGACATTTCTCCTAATCCTGGTCCGCCATTTTCCAAATGCAAGCCACATATCCAATACCCCTCCCCCTCTGGCAACCACCGCAATCCACTCAGTTTAATTTATATCCCCCTGCTTCCTCAAAGCACCCCACCAATCTCATGCGCCCTTTGGAACGGCCGCTCCATCTGTAACAAGCTAACATCTGTACATGACCTCTTCATCTCTCATGGCTTGAACATACTCGCCATAACAGAAACCTGGCTTCAAAATTTTGACTCAGCTTCTCCTGCTGCCCTCTCCCATGGTGGTCTCCATTGGACTCACTCCCCCAGACCCAACAGACAGAAAGGAGGTGGAGTTGGCTTCCTTCTATCCCCACAAAGCACCTTCCAAGTCCTTCTTGTCCCTCCCTCTCTATCCCTCTCTTCTTTCGAGATGCACTTTATTCGTCTGTTTTCTCCCATTTCTCTGAGGATTGCAGCAATTTATAGGCCTCCAGGACCGGTATCGCGCTTTCTTGATGACTTTGCTGCCTGGCTACCCCACTTTCTCTCCTCTGAAATACCCACCATTATTCTTGGTGACTTTAACATTCCTGTCAATGTTAACAGCCCAACTACAGCTAAACTTCTCGACTTAACCTCATCTTTTGACCTAACCCAATGGACACATACTTCCACTCACTCCAATGGTAATACCCTTGACCTTGTATTCTCCCATCTCTGCAACCCAGGCAACCTCACCAACACCCCCTTTCCTCTATCTGATCACAACCTCATTACTTTCACTGTATCCTTGCCTCCAACCACCCATCCCTCCAAGCAGCAAACAATTACTTGAAGAAAACTTCGCCACTTTAACCCTTCTCTTCTCTATTCTGCTACTGACCACCTATATGACATAATCTCTCCCCTGTCCTGACCTGACCACCTCTGTCTACAACAGTTCACTCTCATCATCACTAGATGCACTTGCTCCTCTAACCACACACAGAATCAGGCCCTGACCGTTAGAACCCTTGCAAACTGACAACACTAGAAATCTCAAGAGACATTACCGTGCTCTTGAACGACTGTGGCGTAAAACCAAATGCCTGCAAGACTTCACCCTATATAAATCTGCCCTTCTAAAATACAATTCATGCCTCCATGCTGCCAAACAAGCCTACTTTGTCTCTCTTATTAATTCCTTGTCATCCAGTCCCCGTCGGCTCTTCTCAACCTTTAACTCTCTGCTTCGTCCACCACCCCCTCTACCTACTAACTTACTCACTGCCCAAGAGATTGCCAATCACTTCAAAGACAAGATCGTGAGGACATCTCCACTGTGCGTACGTCTTCCCCACCCAACATACCTTGCCTAGCAGCACATTCAACACTCTCCTCTTTTGAATTGGCTACTACGGAAGAGGTTACAAAAATTTTCTCGGATGCCCACCTAACCAATTGTCCCTTGGATCCTGTTCTCTCACAACTACTACGGTCACCCTCTTCTTCTATCCTATGCTCCCTCACCCACATCTTCAATCTCTCCCTCTCTAGTGGCATCTTCCCCTCCCCTCTAAAACATGCGCAGATCACTCCCATTCTTAAAAAGCCCTCACTGGACCCTACCGACCTGAACAACTTCAGACCCATCTCATTGCTCCCATTCACCTCTAAACTTCTAGAACGCTTAGTCTACAACCGTCTTAGCTCCTACCTCAATGAAAATAACCTTCTTGACCCCTTACAGTCTGGCTTTCGCTCGCAGCACTCCACGGAAACTGCCTTACTAAAACTCACTAGCACTTACTAACTGCTAAAACCAACAGCCAGTACTCCATACTTCTACTACTTGACCTCTCTGCGGCCTTTGATACTGTTGACCACCCGCTCCTTCTCAATAAACTACATTCCCTTGGCCTCCGAGATTCTGCTCTATCCTGGTTCTCTGCTACTTCAGTGTCACCTACAACACTGTCTCCTCCTCTCCATTGCCCCTTTCTGTGGGGGTCCCCCAAGGCTCGGTTCTTGGACCCCTTCTCTATCTACACCTCCTCCCTTGGTCACTTAATAACTGCCCACGGCTTCCAATACCACTTATATGCTGATGATACCCAAATCTATCTGTCTACTCCTCACCTCACTCCTTCAGTCTCCTCTCGCATTACTAACTTACTGACATATCAGCATGGATGTCACCACTTCCTTAAACTAAATCTCTCTAAAACTGAGCTATTAATATTCCCCCCCCGCCCGTGCCCCCCTCCATGACTTTTCCATCAAAATCAACAATGTAACCATCAGTCCCTCCCCTCACGCCAGGGTACTAGGTGTAATCCTAGACTCTGACTTGTCATTTCAGCCTCAAATCCAATCGTTGTCAAATGTTTGGAGAATTCACCTCTGTAACATCTCCAAAATTCGCCCCTTTTTAACAAATTAAACCACCAAGCTCCTCATTCACTCCCTTGTTATCTCTCGCCTTGACTATTGCAACTCCCTTCTCATTGGCTTACCTCTCCATAGGTTATCCCCTCTTCAGTCTATCATGAATGCTGCTGCCAGACTTATCCACCTTACCAACCGCTCAGTGTCTGCCAACCCTCTACTGCAATCCCTACACTGGCTCCCAATCACTCAGCAAATTAAATTCAAAATACTAACCACAACATACAAAGCCATTCACAACTCTGCCCCGAGCTACATCACTAATCTTGTCTCCAAATATCACCCAAATCGACCTCTCCGCTCTTCTCAAGACCTCCTGCTTTCAAGCTCTCTCATCTCCTCCTCCCATGCTCATCTCCAGGATTTCTCCAGAGCCTCTCCCATCCTCTGGAACTCGCTACCTCCATCTATCCGGCTATCCCTACTCTTGCTACCTTCAGGCGATGCCAGAAAACTCATCTCTTCAGGAAAGCCTATCACGTCTCCAACTAATCTCCTACCACTTCCATCAGCTCATTCCCCACAGTTACGTTTTGTACCACCTCCCCCACCCTATTAGATTGTAAGCTCTTCTGAGCAGGGCCCTCTTAATCCTCTTGTATTTTATTGTATTATAACTGTATTGTCTCCCTTTTATATTGTAAAGCGCTGCGTAAACTGTTGGCGCTATATAAATCCTGAATAATAATAATAATAATACTAGCACTCATATGCCAGCTCAAGAGTGAGAATCCCCGCAGTAGCATTTGGAAAAGAACTGCTGTCCTCTGTGTGAGAGCAGGGGTCTATCTGCAGAAGTCCCACCCACCCCTTGCACATCTTCTTTTTCCAATCAGAGATGTGCATGCTTCCTGCTAATTGGGGATACTTATAAGTGTGCAATGGACTGCTGAAAAAAAATCAGCAGACAATTTTGCACCAATGTAAATATGGTAAAGTTTAGTTCAGAGGATCCAACACCATCTGTGCTGTGATGCCTTCCTCTGACATTAGTACATACATACAGGAGCAGAAAGTTTAAATTGTTAAGACTTTTCTATTAGTTCACACCTATTCAGCCAACACACCTACAAGCTGGGGACATATTTTTCCAGCTGGGTGCCTAGGGACATGGATATGCTAGAACCATTTCTTTTTTAATGAAACAGGTTAGCTTTCTTCCCAACATTTCACTGGAGTCAAGATTTTTTAGATATAAAGCAGTTCATTTATAAAGAACAGAGAAATGGGATCAGCTGTAGAAAGGTTTAACACTACTAATAAACATTAACTTTTGCTATAGCGGAAAGCTTTGTACCTAAAATGCTGAACTCCAGGCACAAAAACTTCCATTTACATTTATTTTTCAAAAGCAACAAACAATATCAATCCACTTTGCTTACACCAATTGCCAAAACCCAGATAATAACCTGGTGAAAAAAAAAGATGATACCATCATTGTGCTGCACAGCTTGTGCAGAAAGCCAAGCTGTGGGCAGTAGCTGTGGGAGGTTCTGCCACATAAATTATTTTATTCGAAAACCAATTACTGGCTGAATCTTGAGCTGTGGAAGTGAGACAAGACTAAGACAGCCCATACTTGCCTTTTTTTTTTTTTTCGACCAGCGGGTCGAATAAGAAAAAAACAATGACCTGGTTCCCCTATCCACACATTAGATTTGGATGGAGGAATCCTTTGCACTGAGTTGTATTCTGACAGCAGGGAGACCACCCCACTGTCAGAATACACTGATCAGTGCTGCCGGGTATAGCTGATGGCCCTGATCAATCAGGAAAATCCCAATAGGCTGGTTGTACAGAAGTCGATCGGTAGGTAACCAGCTTGCCCATACATGGACCGAAATTCAGCTAGT